>NC_041380.1:319320044-319332023 GCF_002162155.2 Triticum dicoccoides | reverse complement strand
GTGCCCGGAACCCCTTCCGGTGACCCGATATGTACTCGGTACCCCCGAAACACTTCCGGTGTCCGAATATTATCGCCCTATATGAATCTTTACCTATCGACCATTTAGAGACTCCTCGTCATGTCGGTAATCCCATCCGGGACTCCGAACAACATTCGGTTACCAAATCACATAACTCATATAATACAAATCGTCATCGAACGTTAAGCGTGCGGACCCTACGGGTTCGAGAACTATGTAGACATGACCGAGACACATCTACGGTCAATAACCAACAGCGGAACCTGGATGCTCATATTGGTTCCGGCATATTCTACGAAGATCTTTATCGGTCAAACCTTAATGACAACATAAGTTATTCCCTTTATCATAGGTATGTTACTTGCCCGAGATTCGATCGTCGGTATCTCCATAGCTAGTTCAATCTCGTTACCGGCAAGTCTCTTTACTCGTTCCGTAATGCATCATCTGTCACATTGCTTGCAAGGCTTATTATGATGTGCATTACCAAGAGGGCCCAGAGATACCTCTCTGATACTCGGAGTGACAAATCCTAATCTCGATCTATGCCAACCCAACAAACACCTTCGGAGATACCTGTAGAGCATCTTAATAATCACCCAGTTACGTTGTGATGTTTGATAGCACACAAGGTATTCCTCTAGTATCTGAGAGTTGCATAATCTCATAGTCAAAGGAATATGTATAAGTCATGAAGAAAGCAATAGCAATAAAACTTTACGATCATTATGCTAAGCTAACGGATGGGTCTTGTTCATCACATCATTCTCCTAATGATGTGATCCCATTAATCAAATGACAACACATGTCTATGGTTAGGAAACTTAACCATCTTTGATCAACGAGCTAGTCTAGTAGAGGCTTACTAGGGACACGGTGTTTTGTCTATGTATCCACACATGTATCAAGTTTCCTGCTAATACAATTCTAGCATGAATAATAAACATTTATCATGATATAAGGAAATATAAAATAACAACTTTATTATTGTCTCTAGGGCATATTCCCTTCACTTTGGCGCTAGGAGGGCGCAATGCTTGCGCAGCTCCTACGCGTGGGCCCACGCCAATCGCATCAGTGCCGACACCGGGATGCGGTGCGGATCAAGCTATTGTGTGGGTGGTTGACATTCGACCGCGATAGCGGCTGGCAGTAGTGCCAGTGCAAGATGTATAGCCGGTCCCATGATCGGCGACCACTAGTCGCAAGTGGGTCCATCGCGCAGGCTGACCGGGGCGGCGCCGGTGGCACCGTTGAGGTGGAGCCGGCGCGCAGGACGAGGTGATGTCGGAGTCGAGCTTGCCCTTGCTCTTGCAGAAGATACCCATGGCTAGCATTTGCACTATCGGTGGCGAGGGGAGCGAGCGTGGTCAGATGTGAACGGGGAGGGGAAGTGGATGAGGCTCCCCTCCCCTCCCCCCCCCAACACACACACTTGCATTTAAATGAGCACTCCAAAGGCTTCCAGACGCTGCCATCCGTGCCCGGGTTAGGTGGACACATTGACTACGGTCGCGTGGGGTAGTTGTGCGGCCGACACGTGGGCCCATGGCAGATACCAAGTGGACTTGCGACGTGTTCGTCTTGTGTTGGCGTGGACGCAAATCATGGAAAAAAAATTAGGCCGCAAATGTGTCTGAAGGACAGCGCGCGGGCAGCTTTTAGGTTTGATTTATCGCGTATGGCTGGTATTTTTATCTGTTTGGACGCAAACAGACACACACAGACAGTTGGATGAGCACGTTGGAGTTGCTCTAATCTATGTCAACGGCTGCTTCTTGCAAGGGACTAATTAACGTCAAGAGCTCTTTGCTGCTTGCTCATGTGTTGATGTCTGCTTCAAATTGATGGCTTGGTTCGATTCGAGCAAATGGGTTTAACCCAAAGTTTTAAAATATTTTTTTGTTGATTTCGGCTGGAGAGTTTTGTTTGTATAAATTTGGATTGTGTTGGTAAGTATTAGTTTGCATGGTCTACTTTTTCTAGCTGGCTTGCCTGTTTGTTGATGAGCAGTGATGGTTTAATTTCTTTATTTGTTCGGAAGTTTTGCCGAACGTTGAATGGCGGATTTAAACATTTTTTTTCAAATACTTTTGCTGGAATTTTGGTTTTTTTACTTTGCTTTGTCATATCTTTTAAGATTCTAAGCTCTCTTGAAATGTTGGCTCCTGATCCATTAGAGCATTGGGGAGTTGGTCGGCCCACCTATAAGAGAGTAGATCGTTCATGCGAGATTTTCTTGTGTCCACTTACAATCGAATATAAGACTTATATATTCATTTCTGTGTTACATATAAGAATACCACAACCACCCACAAAACAATTTAGTTCACCTCGCACATAAAAATTGCCTCTATCGAGCAAGAGCGAAGCCAACAAAAAAAAAAATCAGTGTAACTAAAAGTCAGCTTTTTTTTGCGGAGGAAAAGGGTTGTATATTAATTAAGCTGGATCGCGGCAGTCCAGTTCACACAAGTTTACAATCCTTTCAGTGCCTGACCGTAACCATACGGCCGTCTTTATCTCACATCTACCCATCTGAGCCAAATGGTGGTTAACATGATTACACCCTCTTCTAATAGCTTTTACCACTACCTCTCTACCTCCTCTCATCATGGAGGCGATCTCCTGAATGATGGCAGCATGTCGTGATTTATTCCCTGAAGGGTTTGAAATCATCGCAGCAGCTTCGGTACTGTCCGTCTCTAGAATAAACAGAAGTGTGCTCCACTCTAAAGCTAGCACGATTTCCTCTTTACATGCTTCTAGTTCCGCAGCAAGAGCATTATCACATGTGAATAAATGACGGCAGGAAGTGTACTCATGTGAAACACACAACGAAGCCAATAATCATAATATTATATCGGGCAAAAAGGAAGGTTTAATTCATGTCTGAACGACGGCGTGGTAAAGCGGGTGTCACCCTCAGCTCCAATCGCGGCAAGAGCATGAGCTACAGAGTTACAGCTACGAGGAGCGAACGATACAGAAACAGCAATCTCCTTTTGCTTTTCTTTTTGGAAAAACAAAAGTCTCCTTTGCTTCAACGATTGAGCAGCCAGCAATCTCTTGGTTTAGGGCCGACATGTCATAGACTCATGGGCCTCCCCTCAACCCTCGTCGCACAGAACGAGATTCCTTCCTCCCCCCGAAGGCCGGCAGCGCCATGGCCGGTGGCAGCCTGGAGACGGCGTGGGAGCTCGCCCAACTTTTCGTCCTCCGCCCCGTCCTGGCCGTCACCTTCGTGCTATCATTCATCCTCCTGAGTACGGCGGCCGTCCCTTCACCTTGGCTCGTTCCCTTTTAATTTCGGCCCGTTCGTCTTGGTCAACTGACGAGCCTCAGGCTGGTATGTGGCGTGGAGGACGGTGCTGGTGCACGTCCCGCTCGTGCAGGAGATCGCCGGGCTGCGCCGGAAGAAGCCCGTCAAGCCCAAGCCCCCCAACCGCGGGCGCATCGCCAGGTTCTACGAGTCGCAAGCCCAGAGGTGAAGGCTCTAACCTCCCCAAGTCTCCTTTTACTTCTGTTCTCATTTGGATGTGCTGCTGTTGGGGTCTGCGGCAATTCACCTTCACCCACTTTTGCTCAATTCTACTCAGTGCTGTCGAATGTAGATTGGGTTGGTGTATTGATGGATAGCTTTATTTTGATGTTCGCAATTGCTCACGAGAATTTGATTATCATTGCAGTTTTCCTTTTATCGAAACTGATCTGTAAAATATTAGTTTAAGCTATCTATTGCCTACCCGTGGCCTTGATGTTTGCTGCATTGGTTGCGTCCTTCTCTGCAACTACACTGCAGTCTTTTAGTTTGATCTTGGTGCAGTGGTAGAACTGTTAAATGCTTTGGAGAATTTGTGAACGGTAGAATGGTGAAACACTCGTGTTTAAATTCAAAGGAAACTTGTTGAGTAAATCAGACAACCATATGTTAAGATTAGCCGCTGGCTGTTTCGGAGCTGCATTAGAGGGATTAGAGTACGATTCTAATCACTCCTAAGAAGCAGAACTATTTAACGGCTGGCACTGCAAATACCTGCAGCTGTATTGTTTCAAAACTTTTTATCCCTTCTACAAAATTTGTGGGAAATATGGTTGGAGAGCAATTAGTATTAAGTTTCATGCATCAACCAGTAGAACCAAAAGTCCAAACTGACGCAGAAGGTTGGGCAAGTCAACGTATACTTCAACAGAAGAAAATATCTGTAAAGCCTGTTTTGTTCATAGAGAGTTCAGATTAAAAGTGCCTATGAAATTTTCTATATTTTATCACTATTAATTGAAAATTGAGCATGATAAATGTGATTGTCAATTCGGGCATTTTTATCCGTAAAGAGTAAGTATTTGAAAAGAGGAAAGATATTTGTAAAGTATTATGATGTGTATATTCTAGCATCTGAGTTATGTTTTGTTGTCTCCGTAAGAGTCTTCTTGTTTTACTTTCACGCGTAGACCAACATAAAAAATTACCACGCTTTTCAGTTGTATGTTAATACCGTTCCTTTTTGTCATAAGAGTTGCATACAATCGTTTTGCCAAATGGTGCTAAGTTTCTTGATATTGGGTCGCTAATACGTAGCCAGCTGCTGTGATAACCAGTTTAATATCAAATGTTTGATTAGTTTTGTTGACTGGTTAACAGCTGATGCGACTTGACAAGGAATTGTTTCATGCTAATTTTTAGAAAATTCAGACAAGAAGCTAACAGGAAGAATGTGGCTTGGTGTGTCACAGTGTTACATTCCTTTCTTCATCTAAGTTTAGAGCATATTGGTCTTACATATAAAAGTTACAACCTCTGTTCACAAATGTAAGACATTTTGGCAATTTAAATTAAACTGCCAAAACGTCTTACATTTGTGAACAGAGGGAATACATTAGAAGATAGACATGATTACTACAGGAATGCTATCTGAAGACTCTGGTTATTCAGAGTGTTGCACACTTTCCAGACATACCCCATCATTTCAAATCATAGTGTGCTCACTTGCAAAAGTAATACTCCTATCTTATATGACATTCTGACGAAGATAGCTGCTTTCTGCATAGACGATATAGCCTAGTTTTACTTTTGCTAAAATGCTAAGATGATGGTTCCACCCCTAAACCATCTGAGATTCTAGAACACACTTGGCTAGTTTGGGATCTGTTTTTTTCTTTTCTTTTTTGTTTTATATGCTAACGTGAACATGGCTGTTTAATATTGGTTAACAGGAACAGTAAATCAGAAGGGACCTCTTAAGGAATAATCTTTGGAACTTTGAAAGAAGCAACCTCAGTCGGCAGAACCCCTCATCTCATTCCAATTCAGAATGTTGTACGTCCAGTGAAATGGCATATTCTCTTCTTTGGGCAGATCTAAACACGTTTAGGTTGCAACCCCAAATACACAATAATGTATGCACTGTATATTAACCAGCCCCTGTGTAAAGTTAAGGATCTTGTCATAAGATTGTAAATACACATGTACTAGCATGAGAACGCTTGTCCTCTGGAATAATCAGTGTACGATTTTCTCCACAAAGTTTTCCTTGTTAAGTTGATATCTAATCATTGACTCATAACGTCACTTCCAAAGATGAAAATTGCTTTTATCTGATAGGATTATGCCCCGCATTGTTTCTGCTGATCATCCATTCGATCGTTGGGTGATTCCCTGGAGGAGAGAAGGTGAGGATCTAACCTAACCTGGCACGAAGGACTCATAAACCATGACCAAACCATTTGCCACTTTTTGTGTGTGTATCGAAGCTGCTTTCTACGATTGTAATCCATATTTAAACAGAACTAGTGACCTGTTCATCCTTAAGCAGCACGAGTACTACAATGGAAGATTGAGTTTATTTCAAAAATATTTTCAGAATCTTTTGACTTTTTATTTAATTACTATTTTTCCATATAGGGTGCAGATACACCCATAGACCAAACGTCCGCCTCTGGTAGAACCTGTCTTCGGTTGTATTTCTTCAGCTCATAGGCATACCCTTTGTCCCTTTCTTTCTACTATCTCTCAGATGCAATTCCAGGATTTTGTAGTACATGTTGTACTATGCATTTGAGCTGAATGAAGTTGGCGCCTTTTGGTGCCTTTCCCTGTTAAAAAAAAGAAGAGTGATGCAAAACGCTTCAGTTCTAAGAAATGAGAGGGTATGAGGTTGTTAGAAGGGAGAGAGAGGATTGGTGGAATAGTTGTTGTATTGAGTATATGGTCAATTTGGAGTACAAGAAAAGTCGGAACATATCCTAGTCTATCTCATATTTCCTAACTAAACATAATACTCAACATCCCCCCGCAGTCACAACGGTAGCGACGCAGACGATGAGACTGAAGAAGAATCCAAAAAGGGAAGCCGACGGACACCCCCCACAGTCGTAACGGTCGATGCATCGCGGAGTCGTGGCTGGAGAGGAAATCAAAGAGGTTGCTCAAGCAAGGCGGTAGCTCTTTGTGCCGTTTGTTGAGGTAGCCGAGAGCGTAGGTTGTGTAGTCGTAGTCGAGGTAGCCGTGCGAAGAACGTCGTGGTTGGTGTCGAGTCGGGGGTCGCCGGTGTCGAGGTAGTCGCCGTGGAGCCGCGGAAGAAGAGTAGCGGCGGCGGCCTAAGGAGGCGGCGACGGCTAGAGAAGGAGCGCGGCGGCGGTGTCGAAGTAGGCGATAATGAACCCGTCAGCGTGACGAAGACCGACGCGGACGGTGACGTTCCCGCACCAAGGGAGGCGGCGCGGCGCATATCACGCGGAAGTCAACGCATGTGGACGGCGGTGGACCGCGGGCCGCAGCGTTACGACCCGAAGGGGCGAGGCAACGGCGGCGGGCAGGTCGGGGCGACAACGGGGAAGACCTTAGGGCGGTTGCAGGGATCGCGTGCCACTCTCGCTACGGCCCGACGGGGCGACGCAGCGGCAGCGCGAGGGTCGGTGCAGCTTCGGGGACGACCTGGAGCGGACGACCTCGGTGCGGCAGTTGACCACGGGACACGGCAATACGGCCCGAAGGGGTGACGCAGCGGCAACGCGCGAGGTGGTGCAACCACGGGGACGGCCTCAAGGCGACGGCGGAGATCACGTGTTGTGGCACTATGCCCCGAAGGGGAGACGCAGCGGCGGCGCGGATCGGTGCAGGCACGGGGAGAACCACGGGGCGGTGGCGCTGCGGCCCAACGGGGAGACACATCGACAGCCTGTTGCTCGATCGGCGGAGGGGCGCGTTGAACTCGGGGATAGGGCGGTGATGGCGGGCGTAGCTCGACGAGCGGGCCGACGCGCGGACGATGGCCGTGAGGGGCCGCCTATCGCGCGAGGCCGTCGGGTCGGGGCGACGGGCGGGCGGACGTGCGGACGACGGCCGTTAGCGGCCGCTTGTCGCACCAGGCCGCCGGGTCGATGAAGAGGCCAACCGGTCGCGTCGGTGTCGGAGTAGAGGCGCATGGGCGTCAACGGCGGCGATGGGCAACGCAAACCGATCAAGCATAGATCGGAAAACCAAAAATAAAAAAATGCCGATCAAAACGACCAACGAGAGAGCGAAAAAAACCCGGAGCAAGGGCTCGGGAAAAAAACTCTCTAAGGCAGCCGATCAACACGGCCGGCGAACGAACCTAGGTACGGGCGGTGCGGCCCCCGGCGATGGTCATGGAGGCCGACAGCCCCGAAGGCGTCGCTCGGGTTCAAAAGCGGCGGCGGCTAGGGTTTAAAACCCAAAAACTGATACCATGTTAGAAAGGAGAGAGGGTGTTGGAAATATGAGCAATTTACCGAATGATTTTATGAACAGAAATATTAGATAAAGCATGACTAATATAACAGGGTTAAAACTAGTCATGTGATTTGACAGAGAGAAGGTAAATAACATGGACATATATGAACTGTAATCAAGCTTATCTAGAGCAGACAGTAGGGCAAGTTTCATATATGAAGTAGAATGTAACACATCTAGGACAGACAGCAGAACCAGGAACTGTGGCAAGACCTCGAGCAGAAAGGAGAGGAGCACATACGGGACAACAGCAGTAGTAGCACTGGACTTGGGGTCGGTGTCCTTGCCAGCCATGTCATCGAGGAGGTTGTCGACGTCGGGGAAGTAGTCGTCGTCGGGGAAGTAGTTGTCGGAGTTCGGGGTGTCCGTGACGAAGAAGTCAGTAGTCGCACTGAGCGCTCCCCAAAAACCTTATCACCCTTCTCCCGTACATGACTCAAAACATGCGGTTCCGGAGGCCTACTGTCCCGACCTGCGGTACACGCTGCAAGCCGGGATGGGGAAGAACGTAGCAGCAACGCAGTGCTCAGGAACTTGTGGCGAGAGAAAGAAGAGGTTCTGGTGCATCTCTCTGAGAGGAGCAACCTCCCTTTTATAGGCGCAAGAGAAGGAGGTGAGAGTGCGTCATTCGTATTCAATCTCCACTACAGCAAAAACGTTTCAGCTTCCGCGTGACCTTTCGTATACCCGTCGTGCGTGGCAAAAATTTAGACATCGGCTCGGCTCATTCCCACAACCCGCGGCGTGTCGAGGCGAGGCGAGGCGGGCGGCGGAGGAGGAGCGCGCGTGGATGTCCCTCTTGTTCTCACCCTCATACATGTGGAGAAAGAGCCTCCCTTATAAAGAGGTCCAACTCCCTTTAAACTAGCAATGTGAGACTAAACTTTAGTTCCACCTCTTGCCTTGCACGAATGGGCTGCATGGGCCTCTAGGATTTATTAGGAATTTCTGAAACTGCTATTGGGCTAGGCCCAAAATAGACAAAATTTCGGCAATCCCCCACCAGATCCCAGAGGCATACAAAATTTTCCTTTAGTTCCAAAACACTGTTTTATATACCGGTACTGCAGTGGAGATTGTTAAGTTGAATTTCCACCTAGAACTCTATGCTACACTAGTAAGCAATTTGAACAATGGACTGGGCCTTGAACTGTAAGTTTTCTACGAATCTAGCTTCACATAAAGCCTTGACCAATATGTGGCTACCGTGGATCTTCCCCGCGGGTGGAGCTTATGCGTCATACTTCGAAACCTTTCATGAGTTTACTAGAGAGAACCCTACTTTCATAGATTGCGACGTTTAACAATCAGGCTTATATAGGTGCGTTCTTCAAAAGATGTTCTGCAGGATGACATATCTGCTTCAATGAGCCACTTAGAACACATTAAGATATACATCAACCTGCCATGCAGATTAGGAGAGTATTGCATCTTCATGGAGTGGTATTGTTAATAGTAAGGATACTCTTCTCTCAGTTGACCAATAGCTTGTCTTCCACATCTAATTCACGGGATCTCCAATCATATAGACTAGGATACCACTGTGAACAACTCATATTGTGGGTCTCATACCCATCTCCCTCGATGCATTATCTATCACATCACATGATAGACCCTTAGTGAAAGGATCTGCTAGATTTTTAGACGTTTGGATATAATCCAATGCAATAACTCCGTAGTTTCTCATTTTCCTGACAGACTTTAACCTTTTCTAAACGTGTCTTGATGACTTCATATTATCCTTTGAGCTGCTCACTTTCGTGATCACAGTTTGATTGTCGCAGTTCATAAGGATATCCGGTACAGGTTTCTCAACAACCGGTAAGTCATTCAAGAGCCGGCGAAGCTAATCTGCTTCGACCGTAGCTGTATCTAGTGCTGTGAGTTCTGCTTCCATTGTTGACCTCGTTAAGATGGTCTGCTTGCAAAACTTCCAAGAAACAACGCCACCTCCATGAGTGAATACATAACCGCTCGTGGCCTTTATCTCATCAGCATCTGAGATCCAGTTTGAGTCATTATACCCTTCA
The DNA here is from genome assembly GCF_002162155.2 of Triticum dicoccoides. Classification (NCBI taxonomy): domain Eukaryota; kingdom Viridiplantae; phylum Streptophyta; class Magnoliopsida; order Poales; family Poaceae; genus Triticum; species Triticum dicoccoides. Next base: position 319,322,219 of record NC_041380.1, on the reverse strand, counting down.
AGCATCTTTGGGTGCCCGGTATAGTGAATTCCATAATTCGTAGTGCCTTTCAAGTAACGCAAAACTCTCTCTAGAGTTTTCCAATGCACATCTCATGGTTTTGAGACAAACCGACTTAGTTTGCTAACAGCAAAAGAGATGTCAGTTCTTGTAGCACTGGCTAAGTACATAAGCGAGCCAATAATCTGAGAATATTTCAATTGATCTCTAGAAATTCTTTGATTTTCGAAGTAACACACTCGCATCATATGGTGTTGGAGAGGGCTTGCAGTCACTATAGCCAAAGCGACTCAAGATCTTTTCCACATAGTGAGATTGAAGCAATGTAATCCCACCATCATCGTCTCTCAACAACTTGATGTTCAGAATGACATCAGCCACTCCTAAATCCTTCATCTCAAAACAACGAGATAGGAAATCCTTGACCTCCTTAATAACATCCAGGTTTGTTTCGGAAATCAGTATGTCATCAACATACAAGCAAAGGATAACTCTGTCGCCCCCACCATGGCGATAGTACACACATTTGTCAGCTTCATTTACAATAAAGCCTGCAGCTGTTAAAGTTCTTTCAAACTTCTCATGGCATTGTTTGGGTGCTTGCTTGAGTCCATACAAAGACTTTAGCAACTTGCACACTTTTCCTTTCTGACCATCTAGTACAAACCCATCTGTTTGTTCCATATAGATTTCCTCGTCCAACACTCCATTTAGGAAAGCAGTCTTAACATTCATTTGATGAACGAGAAGACCATGTGAGGCAACTAGTGAAAGTAGAATTCGAATAGTGGTCAGTCGAGCCACAGGTGAGTAAGTATCAAAGAAGTCTTCACCTTCCTTTTGGGTATAACCCTTAGCCACAAGCCGAGCCTTGTACTTTTCAATAGTACCATCAGGCCTAAGCTTCTTCTTGAATACCCATTTGCATCCTATAGATTTGCACCTGTTAGAGTTGTGTCGAATATTATTGTACAAGGTATGTTACAGTTGGACTTGGTTTTGGATTGTGTGTAGACAGAGTAGAGTTGTGTCCTAATAGGACACTTGTATCCTAGGCCTCTCATATATATCCGGGGTAGACACATGATGTAACATATGCCAACATAATAGGACGAGCACGCGGGGGGAGCCTGCGGCGTGTGCCGGCACCCGGGCGGCCGGGGTGCGGTATTGTAGCGGTGTCATGGGGATGAGCGCCCGTAGTCATGCCCCGAAGATGTAGTCATGATGGTGAACCTCGTTAACAAATCTCGGTGTCGTGCTCGTGTGATTGATTGGTCCTCGAATGATTAACAGTATGCCTCGGATTTATTCTAACAAATTATATCATGAGCTAGGCGTGAGGCGGGTTGATCAAGAGGAGGTGCAGCCGAGAAGATGAGATCGGATTGGTTCGTAGTTTGTCCGGTGATCGGGAGTAAAGACTCGGAAGATCAATGGTGACAGAACTAGCAGCGTATGCGATCAGATTGGAGGTCAACTCAACAGAATTGGTAAAGCAATCGGCGACATGCAGCAGGCGGCAGATCAGATACGTACGACAGCGGGCTGCCCTGGTGCAAGGTTGTAGCATGCAGACCGGAGCGGCAACACAAGGCCAGGCCTACTGGTCGGTGGCGTCGGCAAGATCGATTCCTTCGATCGAAGCGGCGGCGGCTGTAGCGCTAGGTCAGGGGTTTGGCTGGAGGCGTGTGGCCGACCAAAGGCCCAGGCGGGGCCTCGAGGCCCAAGAGCGGGGCTGGGTTTGAGTGCCGGGCGGACCGAACAAAGGCCAGGTACGTGTGGACTGCGGAGTGCACAGGCAGCTGCGTAGGAAAACACCAGTTAAACGAACGGGCAGCGATGCCTAGCGTGCTGGTCGCGTGCTTACCCTCTCGTTAGGGTTTCGTCTACTCGCGGCGGCGATTGCCGGTACGTCGAGATCGCATCTCCCCTGCCGTCTTCTCCGTCCTCATCACCGGTGTGGTGCTCGGGGGTACCCCTGTGGTGTCCACGGTGTTGGATGCGCGAGGCGATCTAGGGACTCCTCAACAGCCCGATCTTTCTCCATCGGGTTAGGGTTTTTCAGAGATGGCGGACAAAGCTTCGGGATCGAAGATTGTAGACTCCAAAGATGTGGCAGAACTGATGGAGAGGCTTGGCCTTGCAGAAGACGATCTGGATGACGTAGTCTTC
>NC_041380.1:319319252-319319788 GCF_002162155.2 Triticum dicoccoides | reverse complement strand
TGGGATCTGGCACAAGAGGTAAAGTTTAGACCCCTCGAAGATAACCTATACACTATGCAGTTCTCGTGCTTGGGTGACTGGGACAGAGTAATGCAAGATGGACCTTGGAATTACAAGGGTTATGCGGTGATCATTGCACCGTATGATGGGTTCACAAAGCCGTCCCAGATCAAGCTTGACACCATTGAGATATGGGCACAGATTCATGATCTTCCTGATGGGTTTTGCCCCATGCTGAAGGCAATGGCAGGGAAGATTGGCGAGGTGATTTTAGTGGAACCTAAGTCTCACGACTTTGAGGGAAACTTCTATAGGGTTCGAGTTAAGATTGATGTCAATAAGCCTCTGAAGAACGCTACTTCAATTGTCAAAGAAAACAAGCGACAGATCTTTCTGGTGAAGTACGAACGCCTTCCTGACTGGTGTGCAGTGTGTGGCCATCTAGGTCACCAGTTCAAGGAGCATGGGGATGGGATTCATCCTCCAAAGGCCCTGGTTTTCAAGGAGCTGCGAGCAAGCTGGTTCCGTGGGGCTGG
>NC_041380.1:319299488-319319041 GCF_002162155.2 Triticum dicoccoides | reverse complement strand
CGGAGACCCAGAGCGGCCTCCGCGGGGCACAATGAGTATATTGTGTTGGAACTGTCGTGGGGTGGGTAGACCTGCGACAGTTCGCGAGCTTTGCGACCTTGCAAAGCAGTTTACCCCGGCAGTACTTTGTATAGTGGAAACTCAACTAGACAGGGTGCGTGTCGAAAATTTGAAATCTTCTTTTGGTTATGATAATAGTTTTGCTGTAAGCAGTGCTGGTAGAAGTGGAGGTTTAGGCGTGTTTTGGAATAATGAAATAAAGCTGAAAGTTGATGGTTACTCTCGGTATCACATTGATGCATTAATTGATGAATCAGGCCCAAATCCTTGGAGACTAACATGTGTCTATGGAGAAGCACAGGTGGCGTCAAGGCAAAATACGTGGGACACTCTCAGAAATATCGCAGGGATGTCTCCTTTACCATGGCTCCTCATAGGAGATTTTAACGAAGTATTGTACGCGGGAGAGCATGATGGTGTGGGGCAGAGAAGTCAAAGCCAGATTGCTTCCTTCAGATCAGTAGTTGATGACTGTGCTTTGCTGGATCTAGGGTACACAGGTATTCCTTGGACTTTTGAGCATAAGGTTGCAGGAGGCTCATATACTCGGGTCCGGCTGGATAGAGCACTCGCATGCAGTGCCTGGACTGCACAATTCCCCAGGGCTCAAGTACACCACCTGACAGTAGGTTCATCGGATCATGTGCCAATAATATTACACCCGCAAGGCGAGGCCAGGGAAAGAAAATGTCAGCATGTCTTTCGTTATGAGACGATGTGGGAATCACATGACCAACTGCACCCGAAGGTAGCTAGTGACTGGGGAGGAGTGCCTGCATGCAGCTCCATTGCGGAAATCAAAGAAAAGCTGGCGGCGTTGGCTCTGTCGCTATCTGCATGGGACAAGGCGACGTTTGGGAGTGTTCGTAAGCAAATCCGAACCCTAAAACGCGAGCTGGAGATCTTGCAAGGTGTACCAGGGAGGGTCGGTCCTTCTCACAGAGAGTTGAAGATCAAGGAAAGTCTTGTTGAGCTATATCACAGAGAAGAACTTATGTGGAGGCAGCGGGCTAGAGTTGACTGGCTGCGTGCGGGAGATAAGAATACCCGTTTTTTTCATTTACGGGCAAGTATGCGTAGGAGGAAAAATCTGATCAAGCTGCTGGTGCAAGAGGATGGCAATACGACGGAGGATATACAAACCATGAAAGATATGGTCAACACTTTTTATGGTAATCTTTACACGTCGGAAGGGGTACATCAGATGGAGGAGGTGCTGGATACAGTACCAGTTAAGGTAACTGTCCAGATGAATGAACAACTGAATGCACCGTACACTGCAGAAGAGGTAAAAAACGCGTTGTTTCAAATGGCACCGACAAAGGCTCCTGGTCCCGACGGGTTCCCTGCTCACTTTTTTCAACATCATTGGGAGATTTGCGGTGAAGAGGTAACTCGAGTGGTGCTGGGTATTGTCTCGGGCAAGGAGAGTGCTAAAGATATAAACAATACAGTGCTAGTTCTAATCCCGAAGGTAAAAAACCCTACTTTGCTCACACAATTCCGGCCGATTAGTTTGTGTAATGTACTGTATAAGATTGCATCAAAGGTGATAGCCAATCGGTTGAAGCTAATATTGCCGGAGATCATCTCTGAGGAGCAGTCTGCCTTTGTTCCGGGCAGATTGATCGCTGACAATATCATTGCAGCTTACGAATGCCTTCATTTTATGAAGAGAAATAAAGCTCAGATCCACAGGTCGTGCGCACTAAAATTGGATATGATGAAGGCATATGACCGTGTTGAGTGGGACTACCTGAGAGCTATCATGTTGAAGTTTGGGTTCAGTCGGAACTGGGTTGATATTGTTATGGGGATGGTATCATCTGTTTCCTTCTCAGTCATGTTTAATGGAGAAAAATTAGAGGAGTTCAACCCTACGCGTGGTATCCGCCAAGGGGATCCTATTTCACCCTATTTGTTTTTGTTGGCAGCAGAGGGCCTTTCGTGCCTGTTAAAATCACGAGTTCAGTCATCTAATCTAGGAGGAATCAAAGTGGCTTCGACGGCACCGCCGATAAACCACTTGTTGTTTGCAGATGACAGCCTGCTGTTTTTTCGAGCAAATTCGGAAGGGGCGGAAGAAGTGTCTCTCTTATTGGAAACCTATGCCAGGGCTTCGGGCCAAAGAGTGAACCATGAAAAATCTTCATGCTTTTTCAGCAAGGGATGTCCAGAACAGGTTCGAGAACAGGTGAAACAAATTTTGCAAGTTCCCAATGAACAGCTCAGCGAAAAATACTTGGGTCTTCCAACGGATGTGGGCTCATCCAAAAACGGAGCTTTCAAGTACCTGATTGATCGGTTATGGAACAAAATAAGAGGTTGGATGGAGAAAACCCTATCGGCTGCGGGAAAGGATGTGCTCATCAAGTTCGTAGCACAGGCCATCCCGGTTTTTTCAATGTCATGCTTCAAATTGCCAAGAGGGTTATGCGAAAAGTTAACCTCAGCCGTACGTGCGTTCTGGTGGGGAAGTGAGCAAGGGAAGAGGAAACCCTATTGGGTGTCGTGGGACAGTATGACAATGCCGAGATATATGGGAGGGCTGGGGTTCCGTGACTTCGAGCTGTTTAATTTGGCTCTACTGGCTCGTCAATCATGGAGGATCTTGGTCACCCCAGAGTCCCTTAGTGCTCGTATTTTAAAAGTTGTGTATTTCCCAAATTGCTCAATACTAGAAGCCAATATTGGAAGTCATCCGTCTCAGATTTGGAGATCCATAGTGGAAGGAAGGGATATTATGAAACAGGGTCTAATCAGGAGAATCGGTGATGGTACAGCGACGGAGATATGGAATACCAACTGGATCCCTCGGCCTGAACTTATGAGGCCTCTGGTTGCCAGAGTGCCTGATCCGTCGCAGCTAGTTGCTGAACTTATTGACTCAGGTAATGCACGCTGGAATTTGGAGCTAGTGAAACAGGTTTTCCTCCCTTTTGATGCACAAGCAATCTTTCAAATCCCGGTCTGTCAGAGGAATGTGGAGGACTATTGGTCTTGGATGTTTGAGAAATCTGGTGTTTTCAGTGTTCGGTCCTGTTATCGTATGATTGTTGAAACCAAGAGGAGGCGTGAGGAATGGCTGGAGTCACGGCCAGGTGCGTCTAACCGACAGGAGGAGAAGTCGTCTTGGAAGGGTTTATGGGAAACTATGGTCCCTGCTAAAATCAGGGTCTTTCTGTGGAGACTTGCACGTCAATCGATCCCAACGGAAGATGTCAGAATGCATAGGAACATGACCACAAGTAGCTCATGTGCCATCTACGGATCTACAGACTCTTGGAAGCATAGCTTGATTGAGTGTACTGCTGCCCGGTGTGTATGGTCATTGGTGGATCAGGAGCTTATTGATGTTCTGCGAAGTAACACTGAAAATGACGCGAAGAAGTGGTTATTCACAATAATCGAACAAATATCACACGACAAGTTCATTAAGGTAGCAGTTACCCTATGGGAAATTTGGTGGGCGAGACGGAAGCTGATCCATGAAGGGTTGCATCAAAGCCCTTTATCCACTTACATGTTCATCACTCATTTCTTATCAGAGTTGGAGGAGGAAAAGAAGCCAATAAACCACTGCATGAACATCCCAGTTACCTCTGCACCAAGAAGATGGATTCCGGCCATTGAGGACCATGCTAAAATCAATGTTGACGCTGCTGTTTTCCGTGGAGTTGGTGCCGCTGCTGCAGTTTGCAGGAATAATGCAGGCCAGTATCTGGGGTCATCGGTGCTTGTGACTAGAGGGTTGGTCGATCCGGCTACTTTGGAAGCAATGGCATGCAGAGAAGGACTATCGCTAGCGGAAGACCTGGGGCTCCAGAAAATTGTGATCGCGTCTGATTGCCAAGAGGTGGTGAAGCATATCAAAGAAAAGTCGGGAGGAAATTATGGTGCAGTTGTAAAAGAGATTATTTCATGGCAATCTTCTTTTAATTCTTGCTATTTTAAGTTTGAATTTAGAGCCTCGAACTTCGAGCCTCATAAACTAGCTAGGCATGCTGTTAAGTTAGATCATGGCCGCCACATTTGGTTGGGGCAATCACATGATACCTCTGTAATACCGGTAGCAATACCAACTCCTGAATAAATGCCTAGCTTTGTTGCTCAAAAATAAAAGCTGCGTAGGAAAGGTTGCCAGAGGGACGCAAAAAAAGGAAAGGTTGCCAGAGTACGTGTGATGCTGAACCGCAAGGCGTGAGATTTGTTTGGAAAAAAAGAGCTTGCTGATACGTGGAGAAGCTAATTCATGGGAAGATAAGAAGAAGGAATTGTGTAGTGAAGGGATCCAGTGGGGTCATGTCTTGCACGAATATTTTTTCTTTGGGTCCAATATGATGAGGAGCTTCGAGTATCTATGGCGAGGACCAGCACATAAGGCTTGAAGAAGTCTGAAGTGCGTCATGGTAGGGATCATGCATACACAGGGCGTCAAAGCAATGCACAGAGGTATGCGGGCGAACACGACGCGGGGTGGAGTATGTTTGCAGTCGCATAATTGCGGCTGGGTTGGACTGGACTGTCTGACGGATCGACGGGGATGTCGGTCAAAGCAGAAGACGGCGGTGATTTCGGCGACGACGACATAGGAGCGTGATGCTGATGGTGGCCGACGTCTGGGGCGTGGAAACACGTGGTGCAGCCTGAGAGCTTGTGCGGCTTCGACAAGACTATGACGCAGGGTTGATTCAAAGCAGTGCACACATGAGAGCTTGAAGTCGACGGGGCGTGGTGGTAGCATAGCGCAGCTACATGGAGTCATGTTGAAGGTGGAGCTAGAGTCTGATGAACGACTTCACTCTGTGCTGATGGAGGGGCTACGACGTAAATGCATGGAGAGTCGAAGCCTATTTCAGTGGGAAAAGCGAGAGACACGTGGATCGGACTGGGTACCCGTGGTCTGATGGAGACGTGATACTCAGCATCGGTCGGTGATGATCGGTGGTTCTCTGTCGTAGGGGTTTGAGTGGTGTGGGTTCGCAACCTTGGAGACTCGACCAGGACAGCAGAGGCTCGACGCGGCTATAGCGGCGAGGCGTGCAGTAAGCACGGGACACAACGACAGGCCAAGGCACTGGTGGTCAGACATGTGGTCAGACAAATTGTGCAGGGGGTGCTAAAGCAGTGTAGTCGAGTACCAGATTCAAGTTGGTGACTGGGTCTATCGGTGCCGGAAGATGGACAGGAGTTGACCATGCAGAATCTGAGAAAGTGGTGGAGAGTCTGAAATTGTCAAAAGCTGAGAGAGTACATGGCTGCATATTCTGTGGTGTTCGATGCACATGGCAAAGTGCGGATGACAAATACAGAAGGAGGCGGAGTGCTATAGCTATGGGACACGTGAGAGGCTATCCGGGAAAAAGGTGAGACAACTGTGAATATGACTCAGGGTGACATAGGTCACGGTGAAATTCCTTCAAATTTCAGACAGACGGTCAAGAAAGGGCGGATGTTGAGTTCAGTAACTCTTATATGTGGCGTCTAATATGTGAGTTGTTCAATTTCATGCAGACAGTGGTCGGTGTGTGATAGCGTTGAACGGATTCTCCGGATGTTGGGAGCACAAAGTAGAGTAAGGAGGAACTTAATTTATTGCTCGAGTGTTGACTGTGAAAAAGATGAGAAGGGACTACAGTTACAGGTGGAGTCACATGGAGTCTGGGAGTAGCAGCGGTGCTCATGGCGTATCTCAAGTCCAGTGTACATGGAGGTTCGATGCATGGAAGAATTCAAGGTGGTGAAGAATATTCGCCAAGATGGAGTTTGTTAGAGTTGTGTCGAATATTATTGTACAAGGTAGGTTACAGTTGGACTTGGTTTTGGACTGTGTGTAAATAGAGTAGAGTTGTGTCCTAATAGGACACTTGTATCCTAGGCCTCTCATATATATCGGGGGTAGACACACGATGTAACCTATGCCAACATAATAGCACGGGCACGCGGGGGGAGCCTGCGGCGTGTGCCGGCACCCGGGCGGCCGGGTGCGGTATTGTAGCGGTGGCATGGGGAGGAGCGCCCGTAGTCATGCCCCGGGGATGTAGTCATGATGGTGAACCTCGTTAACAAATCTCGGTGTCGTGCTCGTGTGATTGATTAGTCCTCGGATGATCAACGGTATGCCTCAGATTTATTCTAACAACATCCATAAGGACGATCAGTTATCTCCCAAGTTTCATTCGCCAAGATGGAATCCATCTCGCTACGAACCGCTTCCTTCCAGTAATCAGCATCTTCAGATGCATAGGCCTCTGAAATAGAACTGAGAGTATCATCTATGAGATACCCAAGGAAATCATCACCAAAGGACTTTGCAGTCCTCTGTCTCTTGCTCCTAGTAGGAACTTCATTGTTCTCCTCCACAGGACTTTCAAAGTGTTCCATTAAAATGGCAGGTTCGATAATTGTAACTGGTTCCTGATTCGATGAAGTAGGCATCTCCTGATTAGATGAGGTAGCCATATCCTTTATGGGAAAGATATCTTCAAATAAAGTCGCATCATTCGACTCCATGATCGTACCGACATGCATTTCAGGTACCTCAGATTTTACAACCAAGAATCTATAACCAATGCTATGAAAAGCATATCCCAGGAAAACACAATCCACGGTCTTTGATTCAAGCTTGCGCTTCTTTGGAATTGGCACATTGACTTTCGCTAACAACCCCAGGTTCGTAGATAAGAGAGTTTTAATCTTTTCTTCTCCCATTCCTCGAATGGAGTTATCTCTTTATTCTTTGTGGAAACTCAGTTTAGGACATGACATGCAGTCAATATCGCCTCCCCCCACCATGCCTTGGAGAGACCCGATGTGCCTAACATAGCGTTAACCAAATCTGTTAGAGTATGGTTCTTTCTTTCGGCCACCCCATTTGACTGAGGTGAATAGGGAGGCGTCCTTTCATGGATTATACCATGTTCCGCACAAAAAGCATCAAATTCATTGGAAAAATACTCTCCACCACGGTCGAACCTAAGCCTCTTGATTTTTCGATCAAGTTGGTTTTCCACTTCAGCTTTATAGATCTTAAAAAAGTTCAAAGCCTCATCCTTAGATTTCAAAAGATACACACGGCAGTATGTAGTGGAGCCGTCAATTAACATCATGAAATATTTCTTCCCACCTTTTGTCAAAACACCATTCATTTCACATAGATCTGAATGTATGAGTTCTAGTGGTGCAAGATTTCTCGTTTCCACAATCACATGAGACTTACGAGGTTGCTTAGCTTGCACACACACTTGACACTTGGATCCCTTGACAGTGGTAAAACTAGGGATTAAGTTCAACTTCGCTAGTCGCGACATGCAACCAAAGTTAACATGACAAAGACGTGAATGCCACACATTTGATTCATTATTGTTGCAAATATGATTAACAACTTTATTGCAAACGTCTGATAAGGATAAACGAAACAGGCCTCCTGACTCATAGCCTTTACCAATAAAGGTTCCATACTTGGATATTACAAATTTATTCGACTCAAAGACAAGCTTGTAGCCATCTCTACACAGAAGAGATCCGCTAACAAGATTTTTATTGATGGAGGGGACATAATGCACGTTCTTCAGCCGCACGATCTTCCCCGAAGTAAACTTCAGATCAACCGTGCCAACACCACGAACAGAAGCACTTGAACTGTTGACCATCAGCACGGTTGAAGTCCCTGCGGTCTGATAAGACGAAAACATGGAAATATCACCGCATACATGCACATTAGCACACGTGTCAATCAACTAATCAGGAGAATGACATACTGAAATAATAATGGGAAATATACCATACTCAACATCCTTCATGTCAATGTCTCCAATGACAACATTATCGGTCTTGCCGCCTTTCCCAGGATGACGCTTGTCATAGAGATTAGGGCAACTAGGAGCCCAATGATCAGGATCCCCACACACATGACAAACACCTTTATTCTTGTCATTTTTCTTCTTGAAGTTCGTGTGTTGCACAGCCTTGTTCTTCCCATCAAACTTTGCTTTACCATCAAACTTGCCCTTGTTCTTGAATTTGTGGGGCTAAAAGTTCTTCTTTTGTACCAAATTTGCACTAGATCCTCTCTCAATACCTCGAGCACGTGTGTCCTTTGCTCTCGCCTTTTCTTCCACATCAAGAGTGCCAATGAGATCCGGAACGGAAAACTCCTGCCTCTTATGCTTCAGTAAGGTAGCAAAGTTCCTCCACGAAGGAGGAAGCTTAGTGATGATACCTCCGGCAACAAACTTGTCCGGTAGCATACAATTGAAGTGCTCAAGTTCTCTAAGAAATGACTGTATCTCATGATCTTGCTCAACCACGAAGCTCTCTTCAGTCATCCTATAATCATAGAATTGCTCCATGATGTACAGCTCAGTGCCTGCATCCGACACCCCAAACTTGGACTCGAGTGTGTCCCACATATCTTTTCCATTATCAATTGACGCATAAGCATCAACTATGTTCTCACCAAGAACACTCAAGAGAGCAGCCTTAAACAGAGTATTCATTTTCTGAAAAGCTTGTTCCTGTTGGGCATCAGACTCCCCTTCAGGTTTGCCAAGAGTGGCGTCATAGCAACTCATGGTTTGAAACCATAAGACTGCTCTCACACGCCACCCCTTATAGTGGATACCCTCAAACATAAGAGGTCTCATGGAAGCAGCAAAACCACTTGGGTTAAATTGCCTATAATAAGGTTTTTGGATTGTTGGAAATATGAGCAATTTACCGAATGATTTTATGAACAAAAATATTAAATAAAGCATGACTAATATAACAAGGATAAAAGTAGTCATGTGATTTGACAGAGAGAAGGTAAATAACATGGACAGATATGAACTGTAATCAAGCTTATCTAGAGCAGACAGTAGGGCAAGTTTCATATATGAAGTAGAATGTAACACATCTAGGACAGACTGCAGAACCAGGAACTGTGGCAAGACCTCGAACAGAAAGGAGAGGAGCACATACGGGACAGCAGCAGCAGTAGCACTGGACTTGGGGTCGGTGTCCTCGCCAGCCATGTCGTCGAGGAGGTTGTCGACGTCGGGGAAGTAGTCGTCGTCGTGGAAGTAGTCGTCGGAGTTCGGGGCGTCCGTGACGAAGAAGTCAGTAGTCGCATTGAGCGCTTCCCAAAAACCTGATGGGGAATGTTGCAGAAAACAAAATTTTTCCTACGATTTCACCAAGATCCATCTATGAGTTCATCTAGCAACGAGTGATCGGATTGCATCTACATACCTTTGTAGATCATGCGCGGAAGCGTTCAAAGAACGGGGATGAGGAAGGCGTACTCGACGTGATCCAAATCACCGGAGATCCTAGCGCCGAACGGACGGCACCTCCACGTTCAACACACGTACGGTCAGCGTGACGTCTCCTTCTTCTTGATCCAGCAAGGAGGAAGGAGAGGTTGAGGAAGATGGCTCCAGCAGCAGCACGACGGCGTGGTGGTGGTGGAGCTGCAGTACTCCGGCAGGGCTTCGCCAAGCACTATGGAGGAGGAGGATGTGTTGGAGAGGGAGAGGGAGGCACCAAAGGCGTGGGGTGAGAAGTCCTCCATCTCCCCACTATATATAGGAGGGCCAAGGGGGGGCGCCGGCCCTAGGAGATCCAATCTCCTAGGGGGGGCGGCGGCCAAGGGAGGAATCCCTCCTCCCCAAGGAACCTAGGAGGTGCCTTCCCCCTTTGGGACTCTTCCCTTCTTGAACCCTAGGCGCATGGGCCTCTTGGGGCTGGTGCCCTTGGCCCATATGGGCCAAGGCGCACCCCCTACGGCCCATGTGGCCCCCCGGGGCAGGTGGCCCCACCCGGTGGACCCCCGGGACCCTTCCGGTGGTCCCGGTACAATACCGGTGACCCCGAAACTTGTCCCGATGCCCGAAATAGCACTTCCTATATATAATTCTTTACCTCCGGACCATTCAGAAACTCCTCGTGACGTTCGGGATCTCATCCGGGACTCCGAACAACATTCGGGTTACTGCATATACATATCCCTACAACCCTAGCGTCACCGAACCTTAAGTGTGTAGACCCTACGGGTTCAGGAGACATGTAGACATGACCGAGACGACTCTCCGGTCAATAACCAACAGCGGGATCTGGATACCCATGTTGGCTCCCACATGCTCCTCGATGATCTCATCGGATGAACCACGATGTCGAGGATTCAATCAATCCCATATACAATTCCCTTTGTCAATCGGTATGTTACTTGCCCGAGATTCGATCGTCGGTATCCCAATACCTTGTTCAATCTCGTTACCGGCAAGTCACTTTACTCGTACCGTAATGCATGATCCCGTGACCAGACACTTGGTCACTTTGAGCTCATTATGATGATGCATTACCGAGTGGGCCCAGTGATACCTCTCCGTCATACGGAGTGACAAATCCCAGTCTTGATCCGTGTCAACCCAACAGACACTTTCGGAGATACCCGTAGTATACCTTTATAGTCACCCAGTTACGTTGTGACGTTTGGTACACCCAAAGCACTCCTACGGTGTCCGGGAGTTACATGATCTCATGGTCTAAGGAAAAGATACTTGACATTGGAAAACTCTAGCAAACGAACTATACGATCTTGTGCTATGTTTAGGATTGGGTCTTGTCCATCACATCATTCTCCTAATGATGTGATCTCGTTATCAATGACATCCAATGTCCATAGTCAGGAAACCATGACTATCTGTTGATCAACGAGCTAGTCAACTAGAGGCTTACTAGGGACATGTTGGTGTCTATTATTCACACATGTATTACGATTTCCGGATAACACAATTATAGCATGAATAAAGACAATTATCATGAACAAGGAAATATAATAATAATGCTTTTATTATTGCCTCTAGGGCATATTTCCAACAGTCTCCCACTTGCACTAGAGTCAATAATCTAGTTACATTGTGATGAATCGAACACCCATGGAATTCTGGTGTTGATCATGTTTTGCTCTAGGGAGAGGTTTAGTCAACGGATCTGCTACATTCAGATCTGTATGGACTTTACAAATTTCTATGTCTCCATCTTGAACATTTTCACGAATGGAGTTGAAGCGACGTTTGATGTGCCTTGTCTTCTTGTGAAACCTGGGCTCCTTGGCAAGAGCAATAGCTCCAGTGTTGTCACAGAAAAGCTTGATCGGCCCCGACGCATTGGGTATGACTCCTAGGTCGGTGATGAACTCCTTCACCCAAATTGCTTCATGCGCTGCCTCCGAGGCTGCCATGTACTCCGCTTCACATGTAGATCCCGCCACGACGCTCTGCTTGCAACTGCACCAGCTTACTGCCCCACCATTCAATATATACACGTATCCGGTTTGTGACTTAGAGTCATCCAGATCTGTGTCGAAGCTAGCGTCGACGTAACCTTTTACGACGAGCTCTTCGTCACCTCCATAAACGAGAAACATTTTCTTAGTCCTTTTCAGGTACTTCAGGATATTCTTGACCGCTGTCCAGTGTTCCTTGCCGGGATTACTTTGGTACCTTCCTACCAAACTTACGGTAAGGTTTATATCAGGTCTGGTAAACAGCATGACATACATAATAGAACCTATGGCTGAGGCATAGGGGATGACACTCATCTCTTCTATATCTTCTGTCGTGGTCGGACATTGAGCTGAGCTCAATTTTACACCTTGTAACACAGGCAAGAACCCCTTCTTAGACTGATCCATATTGAACTTCTTCAATATCTTATCAAGGTATGTGCTTTGTGAAAGACCTATGAGGCGTCTTGATCTATCTCTGTAGATCTTGATGCCTAATATATAAGCAGCTTCTCCAAGGTCCTTCATCGAAAAACTCTTATTCAAGTAGGCCTTAATGCTGTCCAAGAGTTCTATATCATTTCCCATCAAAAGTATGTCATCTACATATAATATGAGAAATGCTACAGAGCTCCCACTCACTTTCTTGTAAACGCAGGCTTCTCCATAAGTCTGCGTAAACCCAAACACTTTGATCATCTCATCAAAGCGAATGTTCCAACTCCGAGATGCTTGCACCATCCCATAAATCGAGCGTTGGAGCTTGCACACCTTGTCAGCATTCTTAGGATCGACAAAATCTTCCGGCTGCATCATATACAATTCTTCCTTAAGGAAACCATTAAGGAATGCCGTTTTGACGTCCATTTGCCATATTTCATAATCATAGAATGCGGCAATTGCTAACATGATTCGGACGGACTTTAGCTTCGCTACCGGTGAGAAAGTCTCATCATAGTCAACCCCTTGAACTTGTCGATAACCCTTAGTGACAAGCCGAGCTTTATAGATGGTCACATTACCATCCGCGTCTGTCTTCTTCTTAAAGATCCATTTATTTTCTATGGCTCGCCGCTCAACAGGCAAGTCAGTCAAAGTCCATACTTCGTTTTCATACATGGATCCTATCTTGGATTTCATGGCTTCCAGCCATTTGTCGGAATCCGGGCCCGCCATCGCTTCTTCATAGTTCGAAGGTTCACTATTGTCCAACAACATGATTTCCAAGACAGGGTTGTCGTACCACTCTGGTGCGGAACGTGTCCTTGTGGACCTTCGAATTTCAGTAGGAGCTTGATCAAAAGTATCTTGATCATTATCATTAACTTCCTCTCTAGTCGGTGCAGGCACCTCAGGAACATTTTCTTGAGTTGCGCCATTTTCCGGTTCAAGAGGTAATACTTCATCAAGGTCTACTTTCCTCCCACTTGCTTCTTTCGAGAGAAACTCCTTCTCTAGAAAGGATCCATTCTTGGCAACAAAGATCTTGCCTTCGGATCTGAGGTAGAAGGTATACCCAATAGTTTCTTTAGGTTATCCTATGAAGACGCATTTTTCCGACTTGGGTTCGAGCTTTTCAGGTTGAAGTTTCTTGACATAAGCATCGCATCCCCAAACTTTTAGAAACGACAGCTTAGGTTTCTTCCCAAACCATAATTCATACGGTGTCGTCTCAATGGATTTCGACGGAGCCCTATTTAAAGTGAATGCGGCAGTCTCTAAAGCATAGCCCCAAAAAGAAAGCGGTAAATCGGCAAGAGACATCATAGATCGCACCATATCTACTAGAGTGCGATTACGACGTTCGGACACACCATTACGCTGAGGTGTTCCAGGCGGCGTGAGTTGTGAAACTATTCCACATTTTCTTAAGTGCGTGCCAAACTCGTGACTCAAGTATTCTCCTCCGCGATCTGATCGCAGGAACTTGATTTTCCTGTCACGTTAATTCTCAACCTCACTCTGAAATTCCTTGAACTTTTCAAAGGTTTTAGACTTGTGTTTCATTAAGTAGACATACCCATATCTACTCAAGTCATCAGTGAGGGTGAGAACATAAGGATAGCCACCGCGAGCCTCAACACTCATTGGACCGCACACATCAGTATGCATGATTTCCAATAAGTTGGTTGCTTGCTCCATTGTTCCTGAGAACGGAGTCTTGGTCATTTTACCCATGAGGCATGGTTCGCACGTGTCAAATGATTCGTAATCAAGAGACTCTAAAAGTCCATCAGCATGGAGCTTCTTCATGCGTTTGACACCTATGTGACCAAGGCGGCAGTGCCACAAGTATGTGGGACTATCATTATCAATCTTACATCTTTTGGTACTCACACTATGAACATGTGTAGTATTACGCTCGAGATTCATTAAGAATAAACCATTCACCATCGGAGCATGACCATAAAACATATCTCTCATATAAATAGAACAACCATTATTCTCGGATTTAAATGAGTAGCCATCTCGAATTAAACGAGATCCTGATACAATGTTCATGCTCAAAGCTGGCACTAAATAACAATTATTAAGGTTTAAAACTAATCCCGAAGGTAAATGTAGAGGTAGCGTGCCGACGGCGATCACATTGACCTTGGAACCATTCCCGACTCGCATCGTCACCTCGTCCTTCGCCAGTCTCCGCTTATTCCGCAGCTCCTGTTTTGAGTTACAAATGTGAGCAACCGCACCGGTATCAAATACCCAGGAGCTACTACGAATACTGGTAAGGTACACATCAATTACATGTATATCACATATACCTTTCGTTTTGCCGGCCTTCTTGTCCGCTAAGTACTTGGGGCAGTTCCGCTTCCAGTGACCACTTCCCTTGCAATAAAAGCACTCAGTCTCGGGCTTGGGTCCATTCTTTGGCTTCTTCCCGGCAGCTTGCTTACCGGGCGCGGCAACTCCCTTGCCGTCCTTCTTGAAGTTCTTATTACCCTTGCCTTACTTGAACTTAGTGGTTTTATTCACCATCAACACTTGATGTTCCTTTTTGACTTCTACCTCTGCTGATTTCAGCATTGCAAATAATTCGGGAATGGTCTTTTCCATCCCCTGCATATTGAAGTTCATCACAAAGCTCTTGTAGCTCGGTGGAAGCGACTGGAGGATTCTGTCAATGACCGCGTCATCCGGGAGATTAACTCCCAGCTGAGTCAAGTGGTTATGTAACCCAGACATAGTGAGTATGTGCTCACTGACAGAACTGTTTTCCTCCATCTTACAGCTGAAGAATTTGTCGGAGACTTCATATCTCTCGACTCGGGCATGAGCTTGAAAAACCATTTTCAGCTCTTCGAACATCTCATATGCTCCATGTCTCTCAAAACGCTTTTGGAGCCCCGGCTCTAAGCTGTAAAGCATGCCGCACTGAACAAGGGAGTAGTCATCAACACGTGTCTGCCAAGCGTTCATAACGTCTTGGTTCTGTGGGACGGGTGCGTCACCTAGCGGTGCTTGTAGGACATAATCTTTCTTGGCAGCTATGAGGATGATCCTCAGGTTCCGGACCCAGTCCATATAGTTGTTGCCATCGTCTTTCAGCTTGGTTTTCTCTAGGAATGCGTTGAAGTTGAGGACTACATTGGCCATTTGATCTACAAGACATATTGTAAAGATTTTAGACTAAGTTCATGATAATTAAGTTCATCTAATCAAATTATACAATGAACTCCCACTTAGATAGACATCCCTCTAGTAATCTAAGTATAACATGATCCGAGTTAACTAGGCCGTGTCCGATCATCACGTGAGACGGACTAGTCAACATCGGTGAACATCTTCATGTTGATCGTATCTTCTATACGACTCATGCTCGACCTTTCGGTCTTCCGTGTTCCGAGGCCATGTCTGTACATGCTAGGCTCGTCAAGTCAACCTAAGTGTTTGCATGTGTAAATCTGTCTTACACCCGTTGTATGTGAACGTTAGAATCTAACACCCGATCATCACGTGGTGCTTCGAAACAACATGCTGTCGCAACGGTGCACAGTTAGGGGGAACACTTTCTTGAAATTATTATGAGGGATCATCTTATTTACTACCGTCGTTCTAAGTAAACAAGATGCAAAACATGATAAACATCACATGCAATCAAATAATAATAGTGACATGATATGGCCAATATCACATAGCTCCTTTGATCTCCATCTTGGGGCTCCATGATCATCTTGTCACCGGCATGACACCATGATCTCCATCATCATGATCTCCATCATCGTGTCTCCATGAAGTTGCTCGCCAACTATTACTTCTACTACTATGGCTAATGCGTTTAGCAATAAAGTAAAGTAATTTACATGGCGTTTCTCAATGACACGCAGGTCATACAAAAAATAAAGACAACTCCTATGGCTCCTGCCGGTTGTCATACTCATCGACATGCAAGTCGTGATTCCTATTACAATAGCATGAACATCTCATACATCACATATATATCATTCATCATTCATCACAACTTTGGCCATATCATATCACAAAGCACTTGCTGCAAAAACAAGTTAGACGTCTTCTAATTGTTGTTGCAAGTTATAGGGTTCTAGCAAGAACGTTTTCTTACCTACGTGAAAGCCACAACGTGATTTGTCAACTTCTATTTACCCTTCATAAGGACCCTTTTCATCGAATCTGCTCCAACTAAAGTGGGAGAGACAGACACCCGCCAGCCACCTTATGCAACTTGTGCATGTTAGTCGGTGGAACCGGTCTCACGTAAGCGTACGTGTAAGGTTGGTCCGGGCCGCTTCATCCCACAATACCGCTGAAGCAAGATAAGACTAGTAGCGGCAAGAAAGTTGACAACATCTACGCCCACAACAAATTGTGTTCTACTCGTGCAAGAGAACTGCGCATAGACCTAGCTCATGATGCCACTAATGGGGAACGTTGCAGAAAACAAAAAATTTCCTACGGTTTCACCAAGATCCATCTATGAGTTCATCTAGCAACGAGTGATCGGATTGCATCTACATACCTTTGTAGATCACGCGCGGAAGCGTTCAAAGAACGGGGATGACGAAGGCGTATTCGACGTGATCCAAATCACTGGAGATCCTAGCGCCGAACGGACGGCACCTCCGCGTTCAACACACGTACGGTCAGCGTGACGTCTCCTTCTTCTTGATCCAGCAAGGAGGAAGGAGAGGTTGAGGAAGATGGCTCCAGCAGCAGCACGACGGCGTGGTGGTGGTGGAGCTGCAGTACTCCGGCAGGGCTTCGCCAAGCACTATGGAGGAGGAGGATGTGTTGGAGAGGGAGAGGGAGGCACCAAAGGCGTGGGGTGAGAAGTCCTCCATCTCCCCACTATATATAGGAGGGCCAAGGGGGGGGCGCCGGCCCTAGGAGATCCAATCTCCTACGGGGGGCGGCGGCCAAGGGAGGAATCCCTCCTCCCCAAGGCACCTAGGAGGTGCCTTCCCCCTTTGGGACTCTTCCCTTCTTGAACCCTAGGCGCATGGGCCTCTTGGGGCTGGTGCCTGGGCCAAGGCACGCCCCCTACAGCCCATGTGGCCCCACCCGGTGGACCCCCGGGACCCTTCCGGTGGTCCCGGTACAATACCGGTGACCCCAAAACTTGTCCCGATGCCCGAAATAGCACTTCCTACATATAATTCTTTACCTACGGACCATTTCAAAACTCCTCGTGACGTCCGGGATCTCATCCGGGACTCCGAACAACATTCGGGTTACTGCATATACATATCCCTACAACCCTAGCGTCACCGAACCTTAAGTGTGTAGACCCTACGGGTTCAGGAGACATGTAGACATGACCGAGACGACTCTCCGGTCAATAACCAACAGCGGGATCTGGATACCCATGTTGGCTCCCACATGCTCCTCGATGATCTCATCGGATGAACCACGATGTCGAGGATTCAATCAATCCCGTATACAATTCCCTTTGTCAATCGGTATGTTACTTGCCCGAGATTCGATCGTCGGTATCCCAATACCTTGTTCAATCTCGTTACCGGCAAGTCACTTTACTCGTACCGTAATGCATGATCACGTGACCAGACACTTGGTCACTTTGAGCTCATTATGATGATGCATTACCGAGTGGGCCCAGTGATACCTCTTCGTCATACGGAGTGACAAATCCCAGTGTTGATCCGTGTCAACCCAACAGACACTTTCGGAGATACCCGTAGTATACCTTTATAGTCACCCAGTTACGTTGTGACGTTTGGTACACCCAAAGCACTCCTACGGTATCCGGGAGTTACACGATCTCATGGTCTAAGGAAAAGATACTTGACATTGGAAAACTCTAGCAAACGAACTATACGATCTTGTGCTATGTTTAGGATTGGGTCTTGTCCATCACATCATTCTCCTAATGATGTGATCTCGTTATCAATGACATCCAATGTCCATAGTCAGGAAACCATGACTATCTGTTGATCAACGAGCTAGTCAACTAGAGGCTTACTAGGGACATGTTGGTGTCTATTATTCACACATGTATTACGATTTCCGGATAACACAATTATAGCATGAATAAAGACAATTATCATGAACAAGGAAATATAATAATAATGCTTTTATTATTGCCTCTAGGGCATATTTCCAACAAAACCTTATCACCCTTCTCCCGTACAGGACTCAAAAGATGCGGTTCCGGAGGCCTACTGTCCCGACCTGCGGTGCACACCGCAAGCCGGGATGGGGAAGAACGTAGCAGCAGTGCAGTGCTCAGGAACTTGTGGCGAGAGGAAGAAGAGGTTCTGGTGCATCTCTATGAGAGGGGCAACCTCCCTTTTATAGGCGCAAGAGAAGGAGGCGAGAGTGCGCCGTTCGTATTCAATCTCCACTACAGCAAAAACGTTTCAGCTTCCGCGTGACCTTTCGTATACCCGTTGTGCGTGGTGTCGTGACGAGGTGTGGCAAGGAGGGCGGCGGAGGAAGAGCGCGTGTGGATGTCCCTCTTGTTCTCATCCTCATACATGTGGAGAAAGAACCTCCCTTATAAAGAGGTCCAACTCACTCTAAACTAGCAATGTGGGACTAAACTTTAGTTCCACCTCTTGCCTTGCATGAATGGGCTGCGTGGGCCTCTTGAATTTATTAGGAATTTCTGAAACTGCTATTGGGCTAGGCCCAAAATAGACAAAATTCCAGCAAGAGGATTGGTAGAATAGTTGTTGTATTGCTTGAGTCTCGTGGGCATATATATATATATATATATATATATATATATATATATATATATATATATATATATATATATATATATAGGAGTACATAATCAACTTGAAATACAAGACAAGCCGGAACATATCCTAGTCTATCTCATATTTCCTAACTAAACATAATACTCAACAAGGCCAACTCCGTTAGTTCTCTTGCATAGACAAGAAACAAGCCTCCCCTTCCGCGGCTAGCCACCCCGGCTCGCTGTTGTCCCCTGGTGCCATAGCAGCCACCACTTCCCACATCGCGGTTTGTCGTCGTTCAGCCTCATCGCGGCACCGAACCGGAGTGTCGCTGGCAGGAGGCCAGCCTCAACACAGGCTCCTCCCCCGTCACTAGGAGCTCGAGACATGTCTCCTCCGACACGCGGTTGTCCTACATTATGGATGCAGCCTCGTGATTGGCTCCTGCCTCGGCTGCAATGCTACGTCGTCATCCGCGTGGAGCAACCTGCTTGGTCGTCGCTCCGCACGCTCTGGCAAATGTCGACGGTTGGTAGCATTAGGGCCCTCGCTGTAGGCGCACTACTACTCAGTTGGCAAAGCTTAAGAGCAAGTACTTGAAATACCTGTCTAAGAGGCACGGGGGGAAGGATTGTACTTTATGGCCATGTTGTCACCGCTTCAAGGAACTACGCCATATGGCCATAAATGCCAGGGCCATGCAACCCTCTTACTCGTGGCAGTGACGGGCAGTGGTGCGCCCTCTGCAACACGTGGAAGGACTCACGTCCTTCGAGCGGCGGCATTGTTTTGCCTTATCTATAAAGCGGGGCGAAATCCTATTTTGATAGAGCGTCGACACTGCATCCAGGGCCTCCACCAAGTGTCATCATCATGGCAAGTGCTCCATCATCAAGTGACACGTGCTCCATAAATAGAAAGCTGAATCTTCTTCTCATACCTTGTGTACCGTTAGGTTTGAGCCAAACGTCACCATGGCATGAAGGAGGTCAAACACAAGAGAACATCCATATAGTCCAAGAGGGAAGCATGGAAGCAGAGAAGGAAGCGCGGAGACA
>NC_041380.1:319288221-319299176 GCF_002162155.2 Triticum dicoccoides | reverse complement strand
TAGCATCTCATGAACCTTCAGAGTTATGTTGTTTTCCTTCGTGTTCTTCATCAAGTCCACCTCCAATTCGTGCAGATCGGGCCACCTTCATGCTTTGCCTCATATCATTTGATATCATGAGCAAGGTTGCCAGGATTTGGAGCCCATTCCCCTCATCTTTCTAGCCTCTTGTTTGTTTGTTCTTGCCAAATTGAAAAATACTCACCAAAAATAGTGATACCCAGTTTTTTGGTTATTTTTTGGATTTCATGCGAACTGGTTGGTTTGATCCATGAATCTCTTGCAAAACTAGTTGACCAATTTCCCCTTTCCCCCCTTCAATTCGAGCTGGAAATCAAGTTTTCCCGCCCCCGAACTCATATCCATAATTTTGGGTTTAACCGACACTTCTATGCAAACCCGGAATTTCTGGACACCGGACATTGGCATGGCATGCATGAAATTTCAGCATCCACATCCTTTTTGGCGTGTAAGTTTTGATTCCGGACTCCAATTTTGGTGTTCTTGGGCTCGTTTCGAAGCTATCGACGTGCTCTTGATCGTCACATTGGTTACCACTTCATTTGTTTGAGAGAAAATCGACACTTTGGCATCTTTGCCTAAAGCCTTCATCCATGACAATTTGAAAGCGTGCTTCTTTGCCAGTTTCCTGCTTCAAAGTTCCTAGCCAAGGACATTGTACCTCTACACCGACTCCACGGTCCACCAAGCTCTCCTACAACGACAATCACTTCATCCTTTGACACCACAGCCGGGAGCAAGGCTGGTTATGTCCTACCTCGACTAATGTATTGTGTCGATGAAGGTATCCATTATGTCAAACACTTGCCTTCCTTGTCATTAACTTTGTGAGTCATTCTACCTTTGGTGATACCCTTGATCCTATTGAGATTAGTTATTTGAGTATTGTCGGACATCGTACACTTGACCACCGTAGTGACATCTTCGTCATATACATCATTGCTATCTTGAGTATCTGCATAGTAAGAGTAATTTGATATCTATTTTGTGCCTCACTTGTATATTGGCATAAAGCAAATGAGAAGCATGAAAAGTTCCAAAAGTAAGTAAGTAAGAAAGAAAGCTAATAAAAGGAGATACAAGTGCCAATAATACTTCATATAGTGAAACGTCAAGTTTATGAGTCGTTAGAGTGGTGCCAAGTTTACGAAGTTGTTACCCTCTACATGCAATCAAGCTAGCGTATCTCCTTGAGTTTGTGCCACATGATCTTAGTATTTGATAGGCAAATCTTGTATGATCATTCCTTTGGTTAACCCATTATCTTTGAGCGTGAGCCTCTTTTGTTTCCTCTTACATTTGAGGTCATCTTGCATTGCTTTGAGTTCATTTGGATCTGGCCTAATTATTTTAATATCTTGATCCACTTATTGCTTTGTTTTGGTCCACTAAGCCTCCAAGCTCAACATATTAGCCTTTTGCAGGTTCATAGGTGTGGGAACATTTATCAACAATTCAACATCATCTTACTCATTTGGTACACATTGATCGATAGTTGATCCTTTGCATCCGAGTGGAGAAGTGTCATCATGTATAGGGAGAGGATTTGTAGAGCAATTTGTGAGAGGCCTCGATGCAAGAAAACCACACAATGGCGGCGGCCATGGCAAATCCACCAACAAAAAAACACAAACCAAGTGTACATAAAAAAAGTACAATGACAAGGACCACCACCGAACTCACGAGGTGTCGTGAAGGGTTGTGAACACTGCACAAGGCAACTGAGTGGAAAAGAAGCTGGATAAGTGCTAGGTTAGCTGAATGTTGAGCACATTTGGTTCCGACGAGATCAACACAAAAGCTTGTTCAATTCAGAGAAGTTGAAGTGCGCTCCAAGCCGTGGCACACACGACTGCCCCTAAAAACTCACCCTCCACCTCAAATGGACGTGGGCGCAAGGCGGTCAGCACAACATGCAGACCTTTGCAGCCACAGCTACTACCACTCAGGTGCGACATAAGTAATTCCGGACAGAGGAAGTACATTACCCCGAATTCAGA
The DNA here is from genome assembly GCF_002162155.2 of Triticum dicoccoides. Taxonomy (NCBI): domain Eukaryota; kingdom Viridiplantae; phylum Streptophyta; class Magnoliopsida; order Poales; family Poaceae; genus Triticum; species Triticum dicoccoides. The sequence continues at coordinate 319,297,155 of NC_041380.1, read as the reverse complement.
ATCTGGAGAAGAGAAGCACAAGATAGTAGATACAGCTGTTTCTTCCACACGACATGCCTAGCTGTCTTACAGTCCAAGTCCAACACCATTCAGGGCAGTGTGCATATATAGCGTAGAATAGTTACAGAATTTGTTCTCATGGAGAGATGCAGTACGTTAGATAGACGTAAGCGGGTCAAATTAACCGACGTCGTTGCTTACCTAAAGTTCTAGCAACACGGTAAGAGCGACTTGGAATTTAACAGCAACAACGGCACCAGCACAGGTAAAAATGAGAATCTTGGTTGCCAACTCCAACAGCTTCACAGCACATCAGAGTCGGAAAGAATGCAACCTCCTAGGAAGAAGTTTTGGTAGCAGCAGGGCTTCTACCAAACTGAATGATCATCGGCTTGCCCTTGAACGCATAACCATGCGCTAAATTCTGCAAAATCAGAAACCGCGCCATTCTTTAGCACTTCTGGCTCTCAAGGACTGAATATAAGGAATTAAAAGAAACTCCAATTGGAACTTATTTCCTGACAACAAATGGCATTCAATGTTTTTCCTTTTTGGTCTTATAACTTTGCTACTTCAGACAAAGTTTGTTAGTGCTGGGCACAGTGAGCAGCTTTTGATCTGAGCATCCAGATGGGATTTCTACCATAATTTTAGTAAATTAGCTTTATTTTGTCATATTACAAACTAATGGGTAAAATCGGAGTCACTAACCAGTGCACGTTGAGCAAGTTCGACAGATGGAAATGTCACAAAAGCTTGGCCCCGCATTCGACCTTCCTGGAGCAAGATCAGAATATTTCAGAAACAGAAGAATGTTCTAGCAAAATAAAACAAAATGGTGGCAGATTTTTTAATGTTGTCCAAAAACAAACGTCAGCTTGCTCGATAATTTTCACCATGATCCACAGATGCAGGAGCAAGGAACATCATTTGGATATTGATTTATGAATAGGTTCCTTTTTTTAATCATAATCATGCCACAAGCAAAAGATATGTACACATCTAACCTGCATTAACTTGATACTTAAACCAGACCTTGCAGCATCCAAGCTTTCAAACACAGATCCTGTTAAGAGCAGTTTGAAACAAGGTGAGGAAATGAAAAGGCACTAAGATGTGCAGAATCAACATTCTAAGAAACACAGTATTCAGTCTCCCTCGGTCATACCAAAGACATAGTAGAAGTCATCATGAACAACATCTTTTGCCAAGTTCTTAATATATAATACACTGGCAGGATTCCCTGGCGTGTAATTCTGCAAAACAGACACAAGCATGTGTCAGTGAGGCATCAAACCATAATTGAACTGTATGTTATTTCAATAAACAGAAGGGACATTTTGTAAGTCTTGAATTGCGAAAAATCAGCATTTTCCCATAGTTTTTCGTTAAAAAAGCGGATAATGATGTTCATTTTGATGAATAGCAAGAAAAAAACAAATACAAGTTTATGAAAAAAAACTAATGCCCATCAGTTGATCATTGTGTCATAGTGACATAATAGACCCAACCACATAACAACCAGCAGCACCAGCTTATGAAACCACATTTAAAATCTGCTAATAGAACCATGCTTCCAATTATTAGCATCTCATCATCAAGATAAAAAGAACGAAATTAAGTGAACAGATGATGATACATACACTGTGTATTGGTAATAATCATCTTTTAGTTAAAAAGAAATATCACTAAAACTGTACATCATCGAGATGTTCAGGCTGACCAGTACTCACGATGTTTGTGCAACAACAACAACAAAGCCTTTCAGTACAAACAAGTTGAGGTAGGCTAGAGTTGAAACCCATAGATGATGTTTGTGCAAATGGCATAAAATACTGAATTCATCTACCTTGAACATGGGAAGGGACAAAATCTCCTCTGTCGGTAATTTCTCTTTCTCTATTTCCGGAGGCGTGGCAAAATGTTTCTCTTCAAGTTGTTCATCTCTAGAGGCCAATCCCTTGTCGATAGTACTCCGATCAGCAAGTTCCTTATAAGCAGCCTTAGGGACAAGTTTAATCTGCACAGAACCATTGCACTTGAGAATGAATAAGTAAATAAAACTTTTGAGTTCTGAGAAAGAATGCTTCACCTGCAGTATTGGATTTTTCTTTTTTATTACTTGAAGCTCATTGGGAACTAATGCAGCTGGTTTCACCCCGACCGATTCATGGGCGACACTTCTATCAACTGCAGGACCAACAATAGCTTCATGCTTTGCGCGCTTGACTTTCCTTGTATCAACATCTTCCTATGTATAAAGCACACATAAACTTTTGGCGAAGATACTACAAACTAAAAGATAGAAACACAAGAATTGGTACGAACATCAGAAGACTCCATCTCAGACTCATCACTAGACAAATCAGCCAAATGAAGTTTCTCTGCCATAGAAGGCTGCGGTGGTGGAGGGGGAGGAGGAGCAGGCACTTGTGATGGTAGAGGTGGAGTAGGCAATCCCGTCCGAAATGGAGCTGGAAGGTTCATCTTGTTCATCAAATGCAACACCTGTTACAGAAATACATCAATCCAAATACATTTGCTCATGCTAAATGCACAAAATAATGCCTTGTGAACTGTAACAGTAGTTCACGAGGTTGAAATTCTAATAAACCTGAGTGTAAAATCGGGGAACGGCAATGAGAGAGTTGACAATATTTGTCAATATGTTTCCATCTGGTGGTGGATATGCATACCTAAAAATAAATAAAGAGTTAATCACATTTCTCAAGTAAGATGGTGGATTAGGACCGCTAACATGGATAACAGAAAGAACTTCTGCAGAAAAGAATTGGTTGACCTCGTTGGAAAACTATGAAACATTTCAGAAGTATGGAGTATGGAGTCTCAGAAGTCAGAATTGCATCTTGGTCAGGATATAGGACTTCAAAGTTCGGAAGTGGCAATAAACGCTTGCATTGATAACTCACAGGCCTTTAGACGGGTCATAAATCCAGTAGTGGTAAATTGAGCTACTAACTTCTCATACAGACAAGCATTTTGTTGAAACGGGAACAAAGAAGACAACTTTTAAATTAGAGATACAACTACTACTTTTTTCTTTGAACAACACAATGTACTTATGTAATCCCTGCTGGTAATAGAATAGACCAGGATTCCCTCAAAATTGAATAAGACCAGGTCATCTTACCCTTGTCGAGCTATACAAATGGAAACAGCAACTTTGGTCGCCATCTCCATATCTGGTTTACTTGTAAGCTTTACTGGGTATGCCTTATATATCGCGTTTGGGCAACCCTCTCAACAATTAAGAGATCCATTCAAAGAACACGGAGACTAATTTTTACAAAATACCTTTAATACCAGGCATTTTTATATAAGGTGCCCACACATTCCAAAAGAAATTTGGCCAACAATTAGACCAATAAAATGTCGGTTATGTGACATGAAAGAGATATCATTTAGGAATTCAACGATATTAATTTTGTGTCACAGAACTAAAATAATATCGGTCTAGCTCTTGGTGGGTCCCTTGTATTTTAGAACAAAAGAGTACTACAAATACAAAGGTGAAGTTGCAGATAGCAGCTCGCATCTTTAGTTACTTCACTTCATTCTAATAACACATAACATATCAATTACCTATATGAAATGGCTTAAGTGATCATAACTCATAAGAAAAGGAAGATGTTGGAAGATAATGAGTGAAACAACGACGATGGCGATAACATACTCAAGATGAGGAGGAAATGAATAGTCCACACCAAGCCTAGAAGCGATCGGTTCGGCAGTTGATGTAGGATTCTCTTGATTCTGGGAATTCGTACTTGGCACTTGAGGCATCCCATGAGCTAATTCCTCCTGATGCTTCTCGTTCACATTCTTGGCATTTGGCTGGTTTGCTCTCTCAACTATCAGTACTTTCCCAAGGATCCTAAACCTGCCAAAACCAGCCCTTAGCAAAAAAAATTAAGGAAAGAAATTCACAAAATTAAGATCACAAAAAAAAGTCATATTCCGCAGCTAGTTCGAACAAAGAAAATGTACAACTAATCAAGCAGAGCGTGTACTTGAGGAAAGGAACCTGTTCAACACAGACTGCGCCTGATTGGCCGCCATCTCGTCCCTAAAATCCACAAATGCACAGTTCCGCAGCCTGTAACGGTGAAAATAGTTTCAGTAAAAAATATACCACATGTATTACCTAGGCGAGCAGACAAATCTCAGTATACCTAAAGAACTTCTTTTGAAATAGTATACATAAGGAACTCTGCTAGCTAAATCACAAGTTATCAAACACAGTAAACATGTAAAACACCAAAGAAAGCAGGAGCGGACAGGGAGGAGGAAAGTACTTTCCACCGCAGAGGCGAACGGATGTGGCGCCATAGTGGGAGAAGAGTCCGAAGAGCATCTCCTGTGTGATGGCCTCTGGGAGGTGCCGCACCAGGAGCGTTGCCGGCGCCGGAGCAGACCCAGCCTGCTGATGTAGAAGCGGTGGCGGCGGAGCAGAGGAGGGATTCCCGGGCAGTGGAGGAAGCCGATGCGGCGGAAATGACTCCATCGGAGACGCCGGTGGCTTGGCGATGGATTTGGACAGGTAGCAGTGGCGGGGCGTGACAGCAACCAAAAGGGGGCCGATTTCAAACTGAAGGCAAAATATGCATGGAAATTCACAACATAAAGTGAAACAAAATATACATGGTTACACTAATACATGCGTATTGTTGTCCAAGTACCAGTATCTAGTGCTCCACATCACTAGAATACACCGGAATGACCAAAAGAAGACTAAATATAACCAATAACCACAGATATGCTCTTCTAGACTTCTTAGCTTTGAAATTGGCAATTATATCATCATTACTTATTTTACAACAACAACAACAACAACAACAACAACAACAACAACAACAACAAAGCCTTAAGTCCCAAACAAGTTGGGGTAGGCTAGAGGTGAAACCCGTAAGATCTCGCAACCAACTCATGGCTCTGGCACATGGATAGCAAGCTTCCACGCACCCCTGTCCATAGCTAGCTCTTTGTCGATACTCCAATCCTTCAGGTCTCTCTTAACGGACTCCTCCCATGTCAAAATCGGTCGACCCCGACCCCGCCCTCTCTTGACATTCTCCGCACGCTTTAGCCGTCCGCTATGCACTGGAGCTTCTGGAGGCCTGCGCTGAATATGCCCAAACCATCTCAAACGATGTTGGACAAGCTTCTCCTCAATTGGTGCTACCCCAACTCTATCTCGTATATCATCATTCCGGACTCGATCCTCCCTCGTGTGGCCACACATCCATCTCAACATACGCATCTCCGCCACACCTAACTGTTGAACATGTCGCCTTTTAGTCGGCCAACACTCCGCGCCATACAACATTGCGGGTCGAACCGCCGTCCTGTAGAACTTGCCTTTTAGCTTTTGTGGCACTCTCTTGTCACAGAGAATGCCAGAAGCTTGGCGCCACTTCATCCATCCGGCTTTGATTTGATGGTTCACATCTTCATCAATACCCCCATCCTCCTGCAACATTGACCCCAAATACCGAAAGGTGTCCTTCCGAGGTACCACCTGGCCATCAAGGCTAACCTCCTCCTCCTCACAGCTAGTAGTACTGAAACCGCACATCATGTACTCGGTTTTAGTTCTACTAAGCCTAAACCCTTTCGATTCCAAGGTTTGTCTCCATAACTCTAACTTCCTATTTACCCCCGTCCGACTATCGTCAACTAGCACCACATCATCCGCAAAGAGCATACACCATGGGATATCTCCTTGTATACCCCTTGTGACCTCATCCATCACCAATGCAAAAAGATAAGGGCTCAAAGCTGACCCCTGATGCAGTCCTATCTTAATCGGGAAGTCATCGGTGTCGACATCACTTGTTCGAACACTTGTCACAACATTATTGTACATGTCCTTGATGAGGGTAATGTACTTTGCTGGGACTTTGTGTTTCTCCAAGGCCCACCGCATGACATTCCGCGGTATTTTATCATAGGCCTTCTCCAAGTCAATGAACACCATATGCAAGTCCTTCTCTGAATCAGACATGGATGACTGCACTAAACATATCATTTTGTGAAGTAAACTAGCAAAGTAGCAATCCAGTGGCAACTGGCAAAAACTGCAGGTAATCTTCTCTGAATCACCATTGGGTATCTTAATTTGCTAGTGATTGTTGTGAAGTAAGCATATAATACAAAAACTGAAGATAATATAAGGGATTAGTGTCTCCTTTATTTATTTATTTATTGTACATGTTTGTTCAGTGCTAGACAGGAGCGGAGTAGTAGTAGCAGACTAGCAGTGAATGTATACAGAATCGCCGTATGATACTGGACCGACGGATGCATACCTTACTAGTTGCTTGCTCCTTCGACCTCCGGTCCTTCAGGCTTCGGCAGCAGTTCACAGAATAGCCGGCAGCACGAGAAGGGACAGCAGCCAGCAATGACTGCGTGCAGCGCTTGCAACAACCAGCCGGCGGAGGCCGGCGGGCGGCGGCTAGAGGACGGTGCGGCGGACCGGCGGACGGCGGCGCTCGGCACTTTGGCAGTCGAAAGAAGGGGAATTGGGAGGAAGACCTATAACTTATTATAAATCGCCATGGCAGAAAGAGAGGTCCCTATGTGCCGGTCAATGCGTCCAGGAGCAGCGGGACGCACATAGGGCGACCCGACTGGGCCAGCCCATTCTTCAAACGACGCGGGCTGTAGCGGTATTTTTTCACACGTACTTTACCACTATTTTCTCAGGAAAAAACGTACTACTTTAGCAATACGTACTGTAGCGCTTCTTTTCAAGCGTAGTTTTTTTTTGCGGGTTCTTTTTTCACGCGTACTGCAGCACCACATACTATTGCGTTTCGATGCAAAAAAAAAGAAACATACTATTGCGTTTCTTTCTAAAACGCAGTCGTTTGTTAATACTCCCTCCGATCCATATTACTTGTCCCTCACATAGATGTATACATCCATTTCTCCGACAAGTATTTCCGGATAGGGAAAGTATTTGCGAACAAACTTTTAAAAAAATTGAACATTATTGAAACACGAATATTAAAAAAACTTAATATTTATAAATTTTCTGAATAATTTTCGAATATTATGAACATTTTTTTATTTTTGAAGATATTCGTACAAATTTGAAAAAAACATAATTTTTTTTAAGAATGTGAACATTTTTTAAACAAATTTTGGAAACACAGGCAAAAATTTGAAAAATAAGAACAAAATATTAAATTCCAAACATTTTTGAAAAACACAAAAAAAAAATTGTATTTTTTTTTAAATACAAAATTTTTAAATTATAGTTTACCACATACCTACGGGTCCATAGCTAGTAGCTAGATGGCTTCTTCTCTCTCTTTCATCCTCAATACCATGTTCTTCTCGATATTCTTGGAGATCTATCCGATGTAATATTTTTTGCGGTGTGTTTGTTGAGATCTGATTAATTATGAATTTATGATCAGTTTATCTATGAATATTATCTGAATCTTCTCTGAATTCTTATATGCATGATTTGATTATATCTTTGTATTTCTTTTTGAATTATCGGTTTGGTTTGGCCAACTAGATTGGTTCTTCTTGCAATGGGAGAGGTGCTTAGTTTTGGGTTCAATCTTGCGGTGTCCTCACCCAATGACAAAGTAGGGGTAGCAAGGCACGTATTTGTATTGTTGCCATCAAGGGTAAAAAGATGGGGTTTTCATCATATTGCTTGAGTTTATTCATCTACATCATGTCATCTTAATTAAGGCGTTACTCCGTTCTTATGAACTTAATACTTTAGATGCATGCCAGATAGCAGTCGATGTGTGGAGTAATAGTAGTAGATGCAGGCAGGAGTCGATGTACTTGACATGGACGTGATGCCTATATTCATAATCATTGCCATGGATATCGTCATAACTTTCAGCTTTTCTATTAGTTGCTCGACAGTAATTTGTTCACCCACCGTATCATTTTCCTTCAAGAGAGAAGCCTCTAGTGAAACCTATAGCCCCCGGGTCTATTTTCCGTCATATATTTTCAGATCTATAAACCAAAAATACCTTGCTGCAATTTATTTACTTTTATTTTGTTTTACGTTTTAGCAACCTTTTATACCTATCTCTATGAGATCTCACATTTGCAATTGACCGTGAAGGGATTGACAACCCCTTTATTGCGTTGGGTGCAAGTGTTTGATTATTTGTGCAGGTGCATACATTGCAGACTTTCTTGTACCTCCTACTAGATTGATACCTTGGGTCTCTAATTGAAGGAAATATTTATCTCTACTTTGCTGCATCACCCTTTTCTCTTTAAGGGAAAAATCAATGCAAGCTCAAGAAGTAGCAATGACATGATGTAGAGGGATAGTCCAATCAATATGAACAAAACCCATCTTTTGATCATTAGTGACAACAATACAAATACGTGTCACGTCCCTTTCTTTCACTGGGAATGAGCACCGCAAGATGAACCCATTGCAAGAAAAATCAATTTACTTGGCCAAACCAAATCAATAGATCGGAGAGAAATACTAAGATATATAAATCATGCATAAAAGAGTTAAGAGAAGACTCAAATAATATTCATAGATAATCTGACCATAAACCCACAACTCATTGGATCTCAACAAACACACCGCAAAAGAAGATTACATCAAATAGATCTCCAAGAACATCGAGGAGAATATTGTATTGAAGATCAAAGAGATAGAAGAAGCCATCTAGCTACAGCTATGGACCCCTAGGTCTGTGGTAAACTACTCATGTACCATCGGAAGGGCAGCAAGGTTGATGTAGAAGCCCTCCGTGATCGAATCCCCCTCCGATAGAGTACCGAAAAAGGTCTGCGATGGGACCTCACAAAGACAGAAACTTGCGACGGTGGAGAAGTATTTTTGGTGTGCCCCTGGTCTTAGGGGAATATTGGGGTATTTATAGAAGAAGAATTAGGGTTAGAGGATCC
>NC_041380.1:319285295-319288005 GCF_002162155.2 Triticum dicoccoides | reverse complement strand
GGGGGCACAAGCTTGGGGGCGCCCCCCTGAGCTTGTCATCGCCTCGTGGCCCTTCTGGCCTCCTCCCGAAGCTTCTAGTGTGTCTTGTGGTCCAAGAAAAATCATCAAAATGTTTCGTGCCATTTGGACTCCGTTTGATATTGATTTTCTATAAAGAAAAAAATAAGGAAAAAACAACAACTGACACTGGGCACTAGGTTAATAAGTTAGTCCAAAAAATGATATAAATAGTATAGTAATGCATATAAATCATCCAAGATTGATAATATAATAGAATGGAACAATAAAAAATTATAGATATGTTGGAGACGTATCAAGGCACAATGCTCCCCAAAATGCCACTAGGGCCACCGTATTCTCCCCACGCCCTCGCACAATGCATGGTGTTGTGATTCCACTAAGGGACCCTTGAGGGTGATCACTGAACCCGTACAATTGGTGACCCTTGGGGTGGTCGCCAAACCCATACAAATTGCTCAGAGCAATCTCCACAACTTAACCAGAGACCTCGAAGTTTGCCCGGAGCTTTATACCACAATGATTGAGCTTCGTGATACCACCAACCGTCTAGGGTGCCCAAGCACCCAAGAGGTACAAGCTCTAGGGTTCCCAAACACCCAAGATTTCTGAACTTCCGTTTCCTCGTACACTGTAAGAACTCAAACCGATGCAACTAATGCAATGACAAGAACACATTAAGTGCTCAAGTCCCACACTCTCAAATCCCACCAAAGCAACGAAAAGCTATGGAGGAATATGAGAGGAAGAACAATGAGAACACAAAAGAACTAAAAGATCAAGATCCACAAGGTTCCTCTCACAAAGGAGAGATGGATTGGTGGAGAATGTAGATCTAGATCTCCTCCCCCCCCCCAAACAAGATGTCAGAATCATGAGAGGAATAGAGAGAAAGCAAGCTCCAAGAGGTCAACAATGGTGGGGGAAACTTGCTCAATGATACGTCTCCAACGTATCTATAATTTTTTATTGTTCCATGCTATTATATTATCAACCTTGGATGTTTTATATGCATTTATATGCTATTTTATATGATTTTTGGGACTAACCTATTAACCTAGAGCCCAGTGCCAGTTTCTGTTTTTTCCTTGTTTTTGAGTTTTATAGAAAAGGAATATCAAACGGAGTCCAACTGACGTGCCAATTTTTGATGATTTTTTATGGACCAAAAGAAGACCCCGGAGTAAAAGAGTTGGGCCAGAAGAGTCCCGGGCGTCCACGAGGGTGGGGGGCGCGCCCACACCCCCGGGCGCGTGGGCCTACCTCATGGATGACTCGGGCACCTCCTTGACGTGAGACCTAGGCCAAAAATTCCTATAAATCCAGAAGCCTCCAGAAAATAACCTAGATCGGGAGTTCCGTCACCAGAAGCCTCCGTAGCCACCAAAAACCAATCTAGACCCATTCCGGCACCCTGCTGGAGGGGGGAATCCCTCTCCGGTGGCCATCTTCATCATCACGACGCTCTCCATGACGAGGAGGGAGTAGTTCTCCCTTGGGGCTGAGGGTATGTACCAGTAGCTATGTGTTTGATCTCTCTCTCTCTCTCTCTCTCTCTCTCTCTCTCTCTCTCTCTCTCTCTCTCTCTCTCGTGTTCTTGAGTTGGCACGATCTTGATGTATCATGAGCTTTGCTATTATAGTTGGATCTTATGATGTTTTCCCCCTCTACTCTCTTGTAATGGATTGAGTTTTCCCTTTGAAGTTATCTTATCAGATTGAGTCTTTAAGGATTTGAGAACACTTGATGTATGTCTTGCACGTGCTTATCTGTGGTGACAATGGGATATCATGTGATCCACTTGATGTATGTTTTGGTGATCAACTTGTGAGTTCCGTGACCTCGTGAACTTGTGCATAGGGGTTGGCATACGTTTTCGTCTTGACTCTCCGGTAGAAACTTTGGGGCACTCTTTGAAGTTATTTGTGTTGGTTGAATAGATAAATCTGAGATTGTGTGATGCATATCGTATAATCATACCCACGGATACTTGAGGTGACATTGGAGTATCTAGGTGACATTAGGGTTTTGGTTGATTTGTGTCTTAAGGTGTTATTCTAGTACGAACTCCATGATAGATTGAACGGAAAGAATAGCTTCGTGTTATTTTACTACAGACTCTTGAATAGATCGATAAGAAAGGATAACTTCGAGGTGGTTTCATACCCTACAATAATCTCTTCGTTTGTTCTCCGCTATTAGTGACTTTGGAGTGACTCTTTGTTGCATGTTGAGGGATAGTTATATGATCCAATTATGTTATTATTGTTGGGAGAATTTGCACTAGTGAAAGTATGAACCCTAGACCTTGTTTCCTAGCATTGCAATACCGTTTACGCTCACTTTTATCATTAGTTACCTTGCTGTTTTTAAATTTTCAGATTACAAAAACCTATATCTACCATCCATATTGCACTTGTATCACCATCTCTTCACCGAACTAGTGCACCTATACAATTTACCATTGTATTGGGTGTGTTGGGGACACAAGAGACTCTTTGTTATTTGGTTGCAGGGTTGTTTGAGAGAGACCATCTTCATCCTATGCCTCTCACGGATTGATAAACCTTAAGTCATCCACTTGAGGGAAATTTACTACTATCCTACAAACCTCTGCACTTGGAGGCCCAACAACGTCTACAAGAAGAAGGTTGTGTAGTAGACATCACTCAACAACATTGGGCTCACTATG
>NC_041380.1:319202090-319285017 GCF_002162155.2 Triticum dicoccoides | reverse complement strand
CTAATCGTCATGATGCAGAAAAACATTGAAAATTCTCAATCAGCACTACCGCTCAAGGGAGCAGTACTATCAATAATTATAGAGGAGTTGCAGAAACCCAATGAGAACTAGCAGCGCTACTAGCGCAGTAGTACTGCTAGAGCAATACTACCGGCTCAACCTAGCAGTACTACCGCTAATTATAGGTGGGTAACAGAAATCCCCATGGTAGTACATGCAGTACAACAGCAGAGTACCGCACAAGCGGTACTACTGAAGTAGACGGCGGTCCTACCGCTAAATATTGGAGGGTAACAGAACCCTTCATGGCAGTAGTGCGGCAGAGCTACAGAAGCACCGCACAAGCGGTACTACCATAGGTACACACGATACAACCGTTTGGTAGATAGTGATATGTCTCCAACATATCTATAATTTTTGCTTGTTCCATGCTGTTATATTATCATTCTTGGACATTTTACAATCATTTTATAACAACTTTATATCTTTTTGGGGGACTAACGTATTGACATAGTGCCCAGTGCCAGTTGCTATTTTTTGCTTGGTTTTTACTTCGCAGGAAATCAATATCAAACGAAGTCCAAACATAGCGAATTTTTTTGGAGAATTTGTTTGGACCAGAAGACCCAGGATGGGCTAAAAAGTACCAAAGGGGAGGCCCAAGGTGGGCGCGCCCAGGGGTGTTGTGCCCCCCTCGGTGACTGATACGTCTCCAATGTATCTATAATTTTTTATTGTTCCATGCTATTATATTATCAGTTTTGGATGTTAATGGGCTTTATTTTACGCTTTTATATTATTTTGGGACTAACCTATTAACCGGAGGCCCAACCCAAATTGCTGTTTTTTTTGCCTATTTCAGTGTTTTGCAGAAAAGGAATATCAAACGGAGTCCAAACGGAATGAAACCTTCGGGAGCGTGATTTTTGGAACAAACATGATCCAGGGGACTTGGAGTGGACGTCAAGAAACAATCGAGGAGGCCACGAGGTAGGGGTCGCCTACCCCCCTGGGCCTCCACCCTCGTGGGCCCTCGTTGCTCCATCGACCTATTTCTTCCTCCTATATATATTCATATACCCCGAAAACATCCAGGAGCACCATGAAACCCTATTTCCACCGTCGCAACCTTCTGTACCCAAGAGATCCCATCTTGGGGCCTTTTCCGGAGCTCCGCCGGAGGGGGCATTGATCACGGAGGGCCTCTACATCAACTCCATGGGCCCTCCGATGATGTGTGAGTAGTTTACCTCAGACCTTCAGGTCCATAGCTAGTAGTTAGATGGCTTCTTCTCTCTCTCTCTTTGGATCTCAATACAGAGTTCTCCTCGATTCTATTGGAGATCTATTCGATGTAACTCTTTTTGCGGCGTGTTTGTCTAGATTCGATGAATTGTGGGTTTATGATCAAGATTATCTATGAACAATATTTGAATCTTTTCTGAATTATTTTATGTATGATTGGTTATCTTTGCAAGTCTCTTTGAATTATCAGTTTGGTTTGGCCTACTAGATTGATCTTTCTTGCAATGGGAGAAGTGCTTAGCTTTGGGTTCAATCTTACGGTGCTCGATCCCAGTGACAGAAAGGGAAACGACAGGTATTGGATTGTTGCCATCGAGGATAAAAATATGGGGTTTATATCATATTGCATGAGTTTATCCCTCTACATCATGTCATCTTGATTAAGGCGTTACTCTGTTCTTATGAACTTAATACCCTAGATGCATGCTATATAGCGGTCGATGTGTGGAGTAATAGTAGTAGATGTAGGCAGGAGTCGGTCTACTTGTCACGGACGTGATGCCTATATACATGATCATGCCTAGATATTCTCATAATTATTCGCTTTTCTATCAATTGCCCGACAGTAATTTGTTCACCCACCATAATACTTATGCTATCTTGAGAGAAGCCACTAGTGAAACCTATGGCCCCCGGGTCTATTCTCCATCATACAAATTTCCAATCTATTTTATTTTGCAATCTTTACTTTCAATCTACATCATAAAAATACCAAAAATATTTATCTTATTATTATTATCTCTATCAGATCTCACTCTTGCAAGTGGCCGTGAAGGGATTGACAACCCCTTTATCGCATTGGTTGCGAGGTTCTTATTTGTTTGTGTAGGTACGAGGTGACTCGCGCATGGTCTCCTACTGGATTGATACCTTGGTTCTCAAAAACCGAGGTAAATACTTACGTTGTTTTGCTGCATCACCCTTTCCTCTTCAAGGGAAAACCAACACAGTGCTCAAGAGGTAGCAATGACCTCTCGCACCGCCTCTTCGCCCTATAAATTGCCAAATGTTCCAAAAACCCTCGGGGGAACCCTAGATCAGAAGTTTTGCTGCCGTAAGCCTCTGTAGCCATGAAAAACCAATCTAGACCCCATTCCGGCACCCTGCCGGAGGGGGAAATCATCACCGGTGGCCATCTTCATCATCCCGACAGCCACCGTGATGAGGAGGGAGTAGTCCACTGTTGGGGAACATAGTAATAAACTAATAATTCAAAATTTTCCTACGTGTCACCAAGATCAATCTAGGAGATATTAGAAACGAGAGAGAGGGAGTGCATCTTCATACCCTTGAAGACCGCTAAGCGGAAGCGTTACAAGAACATGGTTGATGGATTCGTACTCGCGGCGATTCAAATTGCGGAAGATCCGTTCCAAGCGCCAAACGGGCGGCGCCTCCGCGTTCAACACATGTACAACCCGGGGACGTCTCCTCCTTCTTGATCCAGCAAGGGGAGAGGAGAAGTTGAGGGAGAGCTCCGGCAGCACGACGACGTGGTGGTGGTGGAGCTCGTGGTTCTCCGGCAGATCTTCGCTAAGCACTACGGAGGAGGAGGAGGTGTTGGAGGAGGGAGAGGGCTGCGCTAGGGAAAGGGTTTGGCTGCCCTCTCTCTCCCTCACTATCTATAGGGGAAAGGAGGGGAGGAGGAGGCACCCTAGGGTTTCCCTAGGGGCGGCGGCCAAGGCAGATTGGATCTCCCTAGGGAAATCCTAGGGAGACTTGCCCCCCAAGCCAAGCCAGTGGAGGCTTGCCTCCCAAGCCAGGTGGAGGCGCCCCACCTCTCCAAGTTACGTGAGATGGGCTGGGAGGGGCGCATAACCCCTTAGTGGGCTTATGTGCCCCCTCCTCTTGGCCCATAAGGCTCCCCAATGCTTGCCGGGGCCTCCGAAACACCTTTCGGTCACGCTAGTCGTCACCCGATACTCCCAAAACAATTCTAGACTCCAATACCCTTCGTCCAATATATTGATCTTCACCTCCGGACCATTCCAGAGTTCCTCATCACGTCTGAGATCTCATCTGGGATGTCGAACAACCTTCGGTAACCGCATACTATTCCCATTACAACTCTAGCGTCACCGAACCTTAAGTGTGTAGACCCTACGGGTTCGGGAACCATGCAGACATGACCGAGATACCTCTCCGGCCAATAACCAATAGCAGGATCTGGGTACCCATATTGGATCCCACATATTCCACGATGATCTCCTCGGTTGGACCACGATGTCGGGGATTCAATCAATCCCGTATGCAATTCCCTTTGTGTATCGGTATGTTACTTGCCCGAGATTCGATCGTCGGTATCCCCATACCTCGTTCAATCTCGTTACCGGCAAGTCTCTTTACTCATTCCGTAACGCATGATCCCATGGCTAACTCCTTAGTCACATTGAGCTCATTATGATGATGCATTACCGAGTGGGCCCAGAGATACCTCTCCGTCATACGGAGTGACAAATCCCAGTCTCGATTTGTGCCAACCCAACAAGCACTTTTGGAGATACCTGTAGTGCACCTTTATAGCCACCCAGTTATGTTGTGATGTTTGATACACCCAAAGCATTCCTACGGTATCCGGGAGTTGCACAATCTCATGGTCTAAGGAAATGATACTTGACATTAGAAAAGCTCTAGCAAACGAACTACACGATCTTGTCCTATGCTTAGGATTGGGTCTTGTCCATCACATCATTCTCCTAATGATGTGATCCTGTTATCAGTGACATCCAATGTCCATGGTCAGGAAACCATAACCATCTATTGATCAACGAGCTAGTCAACTAGAGGCTTACTAGGGACATGTTGTGGTCTATGTATTCACACATGCATTACAGTTTCCGGTTAATACAAATATAGCATGAACAATAGACAATTATCATGAACAAGGAAATATAATAATAACCATTTTATTATTGCCTCTAGGGCATATTTCCAACAGTCTCCCACTTGCACTAGAGTCAATAATCTAGTTCACATCGCCATGTGATTAACACTCATAGTTCACATCGCCATGTGACTAAAACCCAAAGAGTTTACTAGAGTCAACAATCTAGTTCACATCGCCATGTGATTAACACCCAAGAGTTTACTAGAGTCAATAATCTAGTTCACATCACTATGTGATTAACACTCAATGAGTTCTAGGGTTTGATCATGTTATGCTTATGAGAGAGGCTTTAGTCAACGGGTCTACAACATTCAGATCCATGTGTTCTTCGCAAATCTCTATTTCATATTGTAGATGTTGCTACTATGCTCCACTTGGAGCTATTCCAAATGGTTGCTCCACTATACGTATCCGGTTTGCTACTCAGAGTCATCCGGATAGGTGTTAAAGCTTGCATCGACGTAACCCTTTATGCCAAACTCTTCATCACCTCCATAATCAAGAAACGTTTCCTTATTCCTAAGGACAATTTTGACCGCTGTCCAATGATCCACTCCTGGATCACTCTTATACCCCCTTGCCAAACACGTGGCAAGGCACATCGCGGTACACAACATGACATGTCGTATAGATCCTATGGCTAAGGCATAGGGGACGAATTTCGTCCTTTGTCTTTCTTCTGCCGTGGTCAAGCTTCAAGTCTTAACTTCACACCTTACAACTCAGGCAAGAACTCCTTCTTTGACCGATCCATCTTGAACTCCTTCAAGATCATGTCAAGGTATGCGCTCTACGAAAGTCTTATCAGTCGTATTGATCTATCTCTATAGATCTTGATACCCAACATGTAAGCAGTTTTACACAGGTCTTCCTTTGAAAAACTCCATTCAAACAACCCTTTATGCTTTCCAGAAATTCTACATCATTTCCGATCAACAATATGTCATCCCCATATACTTATCAAAATGTTGTAGTGCTCCCACTCACTTTCTTGCAAATACAAGTTTCTTGCAAACTTTGTATAAACCCAAATGCTTTGATCACCTCATCAAAGCGTATGTTCCAACTCCGAGATGTTTGCTCCAGTCCATAGAAGGATCGCTAGAGTTTGCATACCTTTTAGCATTCATAGGATTAACAAAACCTTCTGGTTGTATCACATACAACCTTTCCTCACGGAAACCGTCAAGGAAACTCTGTTTTGACATCCATCTTCCTGATTTCGTAAATGAAAATGTAGCAACTGCTAACATAATTCTAACAGACTTTAGCATCGCTATGATTGAGAGAGTCTCATCATAGTCAACTCCTTGAACTTGTCAGAAACTTCTTTGAGACAAGTCAAGCTTCATAAATGGTGACATTACCATCAATGTCTGTCTTCTTCTTAAAGATCCATTTATTCTCAATGGCTTGCCGATCATCGGGCAAGTCCACCAAAGTCCATACTTTGTTCTCATACATGGATCCTATCTCGGATTTCATGGCTTCCAGCCATTTGTTGGAATCTGGTCTCACCATCGCTTCTTCATAGCTCATAGGTTCATCATTGTCCAACAACATGACCTTTAAGACAGGGTTACCACTGAGAAGTTGTACACACCCTTGTTGACCTACAAGGTTCGATAGTAATTTGATTTGAAGCTTCATGATCATCATCATTAGCTTTCTCTTCAACTGACGTAGTTGCCATAGAAACATCTTTCTGTGTTGCGCTACTCTCTGGTTGAAGTGAAGGTTCAACGACCTAATCAAGTTCTATCTTCCTCCCACTCAATTCTTTCGAGAGAAACTCTTTCTCGAGAAAGGACCTATTCATAGCGACAAACACTTTGCTCTCAGATCTGAGATAGAAGGTATAACCAATCGTCTTATTTGGGTATTCTATGAAGACACAATTTTCCGCGTTGGATTCAAGCTTTTCTGGCTGAAGCCTATCAACATAAGCATCATAGCCCCAAATCTTAAGAAACAACAACTTAGGTTTCTTGCCAAACCATAGTTCATACGGTGTCGTCTCCACGGACTTAGATGGTGCCCTATTTAAAGTGAATGTAATTGTCTCTAATGCATAACCCCAAAATGACATTGGTAGATCGTAAGAGACATCATAGATCGCACCATATCCAATAAGGTTCGATTATGATGTTCAGACACACCATTATGCTATGGTGTTCCAGGCGGCGTCAACTTGAAACGATTCCACCTTGTCTTTAGTGATTGCCAAACTCATAACTCAGATACTCTCCCCTTGATCAAATTGTAGGAACTTGATCTTCTTGTTACGATGATTCTCAGCTTCACTCCGAAATTGCTTGAACTTTTCAAACGTTTCAGACTTATGCTTCATTAAGTAAATATACCCATATCTACTCAATTCATCGGTGAAGGTGAGAAAATAATGATATCCACCGCGCGCGTCAACACTCATCGGACCGCACACATCAGCATGTATGATTTCCAACAAGTCACTTGCCCGTTCCATTGTTACAAAGAAAACGGGGTTTTAGTCATCTTGCCAATGAGGCATGGTTCGCATGTGTCAAGTGATTCAAAATCAAGTGACTTCAAAAGTCCATCGGCATGGAAGTTCTTCATGCGCTTTACACCAATATGACCTAAGCGCCAGTGCCACAAGAAAGTGGTACTATCATTATCAACTCTACATCTTTTGGCATCAATGTTGTGAACATGTGTATCACTACGATCGAGATTCAATAAACCATTCACATTGGGTGCATGACCATAGAGGGTATTATTCATGTAAACAGAATAACCATTATTGTTGGGGATATTACTACCAGTATGACCCGCCCAGGAGGGGCCGGGTCAGCCCTAATGGCGGGTTACATAAGAAGCCCGATAAACATTCAAGATGATAGTTTACTAAAAGGCCCAAAGGCCTGGGGATGGCTTAAGGCCTGATACTATAAACCGTCGTATGTAAGGAAAGACTTGTAAAGAAAGGCATGTAAAGGAAGTCACCGAGCCGGACACGATTATGAGCCGGCCGGGACTCTGTAGGCCACCAGGCGTCAACCCGTGTATATAAGGGGACGACCCGGTGGCGGTTTAGGAAAAGAGACAACCAAGTCGATAACCAAGCCGGCAAGTTAAGCCTCTTGGAGATCAAAACTTCAGCAATACCAATCCCAACTAGACGTAGGCTTTTACCTTCATCGTAAGGGTTCGAACTAGTATACAAACTCTCTCATGTGTTCTTTGTCCCGATTAACCCCTTTAAACTTCCTAGTGTGATGGCCCTACGACTAAGTCCTTGCTCTAGGACATCTGTCGTGTCAACTCCATGACAGTTGGCGCCCACCGTGGGGCCAGCGCACGATGGATTTGAGTTCTTGAAGGGCAACTTCGAAGGGCTCAAGGGATACGCTGTGGGCCAGATGACCAAGAGTCGTCGCGACAAACTCTACATCGACGACGAAGGCTGGGGCCCCGAGGCCGGCTCGATCGAGTACGGGTACCGAGTCCCCTTCGGCGGAATTCACGTCTTCATCGGCCGGATTGGCGAGTCAGGCCCTGAGCCGGACATCCACATCAACCTCATCGAAATGGCTCAGCGCGCCGGGTCCGCCCGTGTTCAATGTGTCGCGAAACATGCCTTCGTGGGTTGCGTCCATGGCGGTGAATACTCCAAAGGATCGATGGAAGGCGGGGAGACGGCCATCTGCTCTGATACTGCATCATCCACAGGTGAGACGAACTCGTTGTACTAGCTGCAAGACGGCATGCTTGGGGACTGTTCCGATGGCAGCAGTATTCCGGACCCCCTTGAGCCGCCGAATTGGGCCGGAGTCTTCATGGCGGGGACGCAACCCGGACAGAACTCCACCGCAGCAACAGCAGCTACCGGGTCGGCAGCAGCCGAGTCAGGAGACCCCGCGCGCCCCCCGGCTCAGGTCCTAATGGACCTCATGGATAGGCTGATGACTCTGTTAACCGCTGTGGTAGAACCGGCGGATAAAGCCCAGCATGACGTAGAAGTAGCACGCGTGCGGGAGGAGATGGTGCAAGCTAAGGAAAATCAAACCGCGGAGGAAACCCGGATGGCAGCGGAACGAGCAGCTCTGGATGCTCGTGCTCAACAGCTTCAAGCAGAAACTTCCCGGCTCTCGGTGGATCTTAATGCATCGAACGAGGTCATGAGGAGGAGGCATCAGAAAACTCAATTGCGACTGCCTCTAACGCTGGATCCGAGGAACCTGTTCCATACACCCGGGGCTGGGGGAGCAACCCGCCGGAGGCGAACCGGGTCACGACACCCGGTGCACCAGATCAGCCACGCACCATGGGGCCACCCCGCCTGAATACAACTCCTCCTTGTTATGTATCAACACCTCCGGGTCACTTCTCTAACCCTATGGAAAATCTCACCGCAGCGCCGGCTCGTTTGGCAGCTCTCCCAATGGAAGGCGACTCACCAGCAGCAATTGAAACCTGGAGGGTAAGAGGACTACTTCAGACAGCTTTGGCCCAGCAGGATGCATACTCCAACAGTCGAGACAAGATTCATTCAACTCCTCGTTCAAGCCAGAGCCTGAGTTAAAGTAGGCACATGGAGTCCGCAGAGATGTCAAGTAATGCTCAATGCCACAACCGGCCATATAGGCATGAGCCAGTGTGGGCTAGAGCCCTTAACTTGGCGGATCAGGAGAGGATTCGTCAAGAGGCGGAACGGGCGGCTCAGATAGCAGCAGAGCAGGCGGCTCAACAAACCTTACCACTTATCCAGCAACCTCGGTTGAGGCAGGAGTGGCCACAAGAACCGGAGGCGTACCTTGCCTGGTCCCAGCCATACGCAATGAGCGGTCTCCCAAGGATTTCAAGGGGCCTCGTAAGGTGCCTAATTACACGGCTGACCTACAGCCGGGGGCTTGGATTGAGAGTTATGAGATGGCTATGGAGCTGTTGGAGGTTAGCGATGCTGCAATGGCCAAGTATTTTACCATGATGTTGGATGGAATGGCTCGGACCTGGTTGAAGGGGTTGCCACCCAATTCTATCGGCTCATGGGCAGAGTTGAAAGCACAGTTCATCCAGAACTTTAAGGACACGTGTAAGCAGCCAATGTCGATTGTGGACCTGAACAATTGCAAGCAAGAGGATGGTGAATCTACAACCCATTGGGTGCGCCGGGTCAAGGAGATAATACATTCATCTGATAAGATGGATGCCGGTTCAGCAGTTTTGATGTTGGAGAAAATTTGCCGCTTTGAACCTCTGAAGCAGAAGTTGGGGCGGCTTAAACGTGACTGTAATGACATGGGGACGTTGATGGCAGCTCTT
Organism: Triticum dicoccoides; assembly: GCF_002162155.2. Classification (NCBI taxonomy): domain Eukaryota; kingdom Viridiplantae; phylum Streptophyta; class Magnoliopsida; order Poales; family Poaceae; genus Triticum; species Triticum dicoccoides. The sequence continues at coordinate 319,275,521 of NC_041380.1, read as the reverse complement.
GTCAAGTATGCCGATTCTGATACCACCAAGGACCCGGTGTCTGATGAAGAAAAGGCAACGAAGGGAAAGAAGAACGACAATGACAAGGGTCACCGGCATAACCCGGCAAATCAGGGAGGTAATAAACATAAGGCTGATGAGTTTGTTGCTAATACTAATGCGCAGGGTGGTAATCAGCGGCGCAAGGGCAGACAACCCCCTCGATCTGGCGGGTCAGGCCCCACCCTTAAGCAGTTGTTGAATGAACCTTGTCCAAAACACGACACCTGGGAGAAACCAGCCACCCACTTGTGGAAGGATTGCACGATCATGAAGGCATTTAAAAATTCAAACGCATTTGATGGGGGTCACAGCCCAGGTGGCGGCTCAGGTGGAGGCGGCTTTCAGGGCCCGGGCGCCGGTTCAAGCGGAGGAGGTTTTCACGGTCAGGGTTATCCTGGTCACCAGGGAGGATATAATCAGCAACACGGCCAAGGGAATCAACAACAGCAACAATCCGGCTATCAGAGCAACCCGAAGCAGTTGAGTAGCGGACAATATCATGTCTTTACTACCAGTTTATGTAAGAGGGACCAGAAACTCCACAAGAGGGTCGTCAATGCCGTTGAACCGGCAATTCCACGTTATCTACGTTGGTCAGAGCAGCCTATTGTGTGGAGCAAAGAGGATCACCCGCCCCGGGTTGATAATCCGGGTCACTTGGCTTTGGTGGTGGCGCCTCAAGTTGGTGGGTACAAGTTTACTAAGGTGCTCATGGATGGAGGCAGCAGCATCAACATCCTCTACTATGAGATGTTCCGCCAGATGGGATTGACGGATAAAAATCTTAAACAATCCAACACTATTTTTCATGGTGTGGTACCTGGTAAATCGGCATACCCAGTCGGTAAGATTGAGCTGGAAGTAGCCTTTGGGGACTCCGGAGCAGAAAAAATAATCTTTGAAGTGGTTAAGATCAAAAGCCCATATCATGCTCTGTTTGGGCGGCCGACTTATGCCAAGTTCATGGCTCAGCTATGTTACATATATTTGCAGCTCAAGATGCCGGGTCACAAGGGCACCATTACAGTACATGTGAGCCGGAAGATAGCCTTGGAATGTGAAGAAGGTGATGCTGCCTATGCTGAATCTGTTTATGCAACAGAGGAGTTAAAATTCTACAAGGATCATGTTGACCCGGCGGACATGACGTCATTAAAGAAACCAACAACAGAGCATGAGCCGGAGTTGAAATTCAAATCAGCTGATGACACTAAGATGGTTGACTTTGTGCTTGGCGACTCATCCAAACAGTTCATCATCAGCGCAAACTTAGATCTGAAATAGGAAAGCGCGCTCATCGAGTTCATCCGTGAGAACCGGGACATCTTTGCATGGAAACCTTCAGACATGCCGGGTGTCCCGAGGGAACTCGCTGAGCACACTCTTAATATCGATCCAAAGTTCAAACCTGTTAGACAGTTTCTTCGACGGTTCAATGAAGAAAGGCGGAAGGCCATTGGAGAAGAGGTGGCCCGGCTCTTGGCAGCCGGGTTCATTGTGGAGGTCTTTCACCCTGAATGGTTAGCTAACCCAGTGCTGCTACTCAAAAAGAATGGCACCTGGCGTATGTGTGTGGATTACACAGATTTGAACAAGGCTTGTCCGGCGGATCCTTTTGCTCCCCCCCGTATTGATCAGATCATTGATGCTACGGCGGTTTGCGCACGGTTGAGTTTCTTAGATGCTTATTCCGGTTATCATCAGATTAAGATGGCAGTCAAGGATCAAGAAAAGACAACTTTTATAACTCCTTTTGGAGCTTTCTGTTATGTGTCTATGCCTTTTGGGCTTAAGAGTGCCCAGGCGACTTACCAGCGGTGTGTGCAGAATTGTCTTCATGATCAAATTGGGCGCAATGTTCATGCTTATGTGGATGATATAGTGGTGGAATCCAGGGAAGAGGAAACCTTGGTTACAGACCTGAAAGAGACTTTTGATAATCTTCGGGTTTACAAGATGATGCTTAACCCGGCCAAGTGTGTTTTTGGAGTGCCAGCTGGCAAGCTCTTGGGTTTTTTGGTGTCTAACCGAGGTATTGAAGCTAACCCGGAGAAAATCAAGGCAATTACATCTCTAGCCAAACCAACCTGCATCAATGATGTTCAGCGACTGGCAGGTCGTGTGGCTGCTTTGAGCCGGTTCATAAGCCGGTTAGGGGAAAAGGCTATGCCTCTGTATCAGTTGATGAAGAAAATGGATGTTTTTGTTTGGAGCGATGCTGCGAACACTGCTTTTGAGGATCTGAAGGCACAACTGGCTGAGCCGCCGGTCCTAGCTGCTCCAATTGAGAAAGAGCCGCTATTGTTATACATGGCTGCCAACTCACGGGCTGTTAGTGTGGCTATGGTGGTAGAGCGCAAGGAGGCTGGCAAAGATCATCCGGTTCAGCGGCTGGTTTATTATGTCAGTGAAGTGCTAATTGAGTCTAAGCAACGATATCCACATTGGCAGAAGCTTGTTTATGGGGTATTCATGGCAAGCCAGAAGCTTAAGCATTACTTTCAGGGACATCCAATCCTTGTGGTTAGCTCTGCTCCTTTGGGAGACATTATTCAAAACAGATAAGCCATGGGGCGAGTCGCCAAGTGGGCAATTGAGCTTAGGTCTCATGGGTTGAAGTATGTTCCACGTACTGCAATTAAGTCTCAAGCCCTGGTTGACTTCATCAATGACTGGACAGAGATGCAGATGCTAGAAGAGAAGCCGGACAACACATATTGGACTATTCATTTTGATGGATCCAGGCAATTGGAAGGCTCAGGGGCTGGAGTCGTGCTAACTTCGCCACGAGGTGATAAATTTTGTTATGTGTTACGGTTGATGTTTCCATGCACTAACAACGCAGCAGAGTATGAAGCCTTGCTCCATGGTCTTCAAGTGGCAAAGGAGATGAGTTTGAGCCGGGTTAGATGTCTTGGTGACTCAGATCTAGTGGCTCAACAGGTATCTGGCAAGTGGGATTCCAAAGACCCTCTCATGGCGGCTTATCACCGAGAGGTCGATGCTGTTGCAGGATATTTTAAAGGTTATCAGGTGGAACACATTGACCGTCGAAAGAACGAAGAGGCTGATGCTTTAAGCCGGCTAGGGTCTCAGCGTAAGCCGGTGCCACCCAACACCTTTTTGGATGTTTTGCATAACCCCTCTGTCAAGTTGCCCACAGAAGAAGATTTAGTTGTTCCTGACCCAAAAGCGCAGTTGGTAGCGGCTCTTCATGTCATCCCAGATTGGACGATGCCATTCTTGGCTTACATGACCCGGGGAGAGTTGCCAGCGGATGATACCTTGGCTCGGCAGATAACCCGGCGATCTAAGTCCATGACGATTTCGGATGGAGAGTTGTTTCATCGCAGTGTTTCCAGAGCGTTTCAATGGTGTGTTTCCCCTGAAGAAGGTCAAGAAATCCTTCGTGAGATCCATGAAGGCGATTGCGGTCATCATGCCGGGTCAAAATCTTTAGTGGCCAAAGCGTTTCATCATGGTTTTTACTGGTTGACGGCTCACGCTAATGCAGAAGATCTGGTCAGTAGATGTGATGGATGTCAAAAATTTGCACGACGAGCGCATGTGCCGGCTCAAGAGCTCCGGATGATTCCAATCACTTGTCCGTTTGCGGTCTGGGGGCTTGACATGGTGGGACCTTTCAAAAGGTCTAAGGATAAAAAGACACATCTCTTGGTGGCAGTTGATAAGTTCACCAAATGGGTTGAGGCGGAGCCTGTGAGTAAGTGTGATGCGGCCACGGCGGTTCAGTTCATGAAAAAAGTAATCTTCCATTTCGGTTTTCCACACAGTATTATCATAGATAATGGCACTAATCTGTCCCAAGGGGCCATGGAAGAGTTTTGTCAGCGAGAGCACATCCCGCTTGATGTTTCTTCTGTAGCTCATCCTCAATCCAATGGTCAAGCTGAGAGAGCCAATCAGGAAATTCTGAAAGGGCTAAAACCCCGGCTTATGATTCCTTTACAACGAACGCCGGGTTGTTGGGTAGAGGAATTACCCTCAGTGTTATGGAGCATCAATACTACGCCGAACAGGTCTACGGGTTACACACCCTTCTTCATGGTTTATGGAGCAGAAGCAGTGTTGCCTAGTGACATCCGTCATGACTCGCCCCGTGTGGCGGCTTATGTCAAAACTAATAATGAAAAAGCCAGACAAGATGCACTTGACTTACTGGATGAAGAAAGGGACTTAACAGCGGCACGGTCAGCAATTTATCAACAGGACCTGCGTCGTTATCACAGCCGCCGGGTTAAGTCCAGGACTTTTCAGGAAGGCGACTTGGTGCTCCGGCTCATCCAGGATCTTTCAGATGCACACAAGTTATTCCCACCTTGGGAGGGACCCTTTGTGGTCACTAAAAATTTAAACAATGGGTCATACTACCTCATTGACGTTCGAGAGCATGCAGACTCACGTAAGTCGGAAGAGGAGACCCGCCGGCCATGGAACATTGCTCAACTTCGGCCATATTACACCTGAGCCACCGGCTCTCAACATGTACATACATTCACGTTGTATATACTATGATAAGCAATAAAGTAAGACCATCGGTCTCTTTTCTTTTCACAGACTATACATCTTTATTATTTTTTACTTATAAATGACTATTAAGGAGCTGATCATATCTGAATCAAGTTTAACCTTTTTGGTCCGGCTTATGATCGTATCCGAATCTAGCTGCAAATCTCAAGGTCATTTGGGGGCTTCCTGTTCAAACATAGGTCGTATTCGAACCAAAGAGAACATAGCTGTCGTAACCCTCTTGATCGGCTCAAGGCTAAACTCACTTGGGGGCTTCTTGATCGTATCCGAATCACAGCTTAACCCCTTTTGAGTCCGACTTGGATCGTATTCAAATCAGGGTCATTAAAAACCTCTCAAGGTCATTTGGGGGCTTCTTGTTCAAACATAGGTCGTATTCGAACCAAAGAGAACATAGCTGTCTGTACCCTCTTGATCGGCGCAACGCCAAAGCCACTGGGGGCTATATGGTCGTATTCGAACCTTAGCTTAACCCCTTTGGTCCGGTTTACTGATCGTATTCGAATCAGAAACCCCCAGCCTTTTGAATACAGAGTTAAAATTATGTTTATTATCTGTTGCTTGCCTTTTAGCTTTTGTTGTTTAAATATTACAAATAAGATAGTCTGGTTTTCTTCACCAGCTCAATTATTGAACAACACAGCCGCCCGGGTTATTCAAGCCGGTGGTTCAAGGATCCAAAGGTACGAGCTACTAAGATATGATGATCATTGAGTATTCAAGAAGTATTAATGTTTCATACATATTGAATTATCAAGTTTGCCACCCGGATTATTAAAACTGGCGATCTAAGGATCAACAAGGACAAGTCTTTTTCTTGTATTCAGAGGAACAGAGTTCAAATATCGCAGAGACAAACATTAAATGATGCATACATTAACATCTAGAAGCAGATTCACATAGACATATTTTATGCACGACGGCATAAGCAAACATGCGGTGTTTTAGAAACTGAAGTTATTACAAGGCTTTATAAGCCTATGAAGATGATCATCGTCCCTCCCTTGTCGGTTCACCACCTTCTGTTTGCTGGAAGTTGGATTTTGACCAGTCAAAGCCGTTCATGGCGACAAATTCGACTTCGTCGTCAATCAGGCCGACTGGGTCAATTTCCGGGGCAAAGGTATCTTCTCTCACAGGTGGGATCAGATCTGCTACTTCGTACGAAGGAGTGGCCATCTTCTTATTTTCACTATCAAAACCCGGTTGGTACTTGTCAACATTGGTGTCATCTCCAAGACTAGTCGCCTGAGGCCAGACTTCGCGCACACATGCTATGAAATCATCCTGATCAAACGGAGACCCGTCCTCCTTCACAGTAGGGTAACCTCTTGCTACGTCCATCGGGTCTAGGTCTGGCACCCAAGCCTTGGAGCGGCTTAGGGCAGTCAAAGCTCCGGCTTGCGCGCAGGAGCGTTTTACTTCTTGGAATCTAGCAGGAAGGATGGACAGCTTCTTCAGGACATCGCTAAGCCGGTTGGGTCCTTGATTTGCAGGAGAGATAGCGGCCAGAGCCCGTTGTGCACCAATATACAATTGTTCAACCAAGGTGTATACTGCCTTCAGTTTAATCAATGGGGCTTGGCTCAGATTTTTACTTCGTGGACCTGCATATATTTTTAATAGAGTAAGTTGGCGGATTATACTCCGTTTTGGCAAAAATTATGCGAAAGGTCAAATCAGGCAGCTTACCAAAGATAGCAGCGACCATCTGAGACACCCAACCCTTTAAACCGTTCAGCTCTGTTGAAATTTCTTTCAGAGCTTTTTCGGCCATCTCAGCTCGTCGGGTCAGAAGTGTTTTCTCATTTTCCCAAACCTTCTCCTTGGCAGCAAAGCTGGTCTTCAAATTTTCCGTTGCAGAAAGGCTCATTTGCAGTTTGGAAGTGGAATATTTGATTTTGGACTCCTGACTTGCTAGCCGGGTCTTTGCGTCCGATAATTGAGAATTCAATTCAGACAAGGCATTCTGTGAAACGTTCAGATAAGTCAAGACTTGGTTTCAAATTTAAGTATTCAAATTCAAGATTCAAGTCTCAAAGTACTTTACAAGTAAACCACTTGACACTTGGGGGCTAATGTATGCCAAATCAAATTTTTACGACTCTACAAACATATTTAAAGTCCCAAGTCCCTTACAAAGTAACAACACTTGGCACTTGGGGGCTAATGTACGCAGTTCAGCAAATTTATCAAGGTTAAACCGGAGGATTAAGTATTTTGAAGACGGCTTTAAATTCTAAAGTACCGATTCATTGATGGTCAAAATAAACCGGTCCTTGGGGACTATAGGTGAAGTTTTTGTTTCTATCAATACCAGGAAAAGATTCAGAGGTAAAAGTCTCGGACTGTACTTTAAGCCTACAGGTTATTCTGTTTCTCTCAGAGTCTGAAGACTTGAGGGCTGAAGGAATATTAGTAAACCAGAAACAACGTACCTCATACTTCAACTAAAGCGGCTTGACCATTTCGATCCCAGACTCACGAGTGGAGTGTACATGACTGAGATAGCCGGATAAGATATCACTGGCATTGAGACGGTCATAATTGGCAACATCAAAGTGAACCTTCTACCTTTCCAATGCTTCTTGCTTTGCTGTGCACCGAGCCAACACCGTTGGGTTCCCCGGCTCAACAAAGCGGCTCCCAGTAATTTGAACATCTTGAACACGTGGAGATGGCGGGTCGGTTGAGCTTGACGGTCCAGCTATAGAAGGATTCTTAGTGGCTTTGTCAAGGGACGGCTCCGGAGGATTTGCTTCATTGACAATAGGCGGGTCTTCTGGGGTGTCAGTTAATGGAGAAGGTGGCCTAGCCAGGTCAGATGCTAGTACTGGCAGGTCTTCCGCCGGTTTTGCTGCCTTCGCCTTCTTGGATTTAGCCTGGCCGCTAAGAAATACAATTGATCAACCCAGAAGAAAAGAGGATTTCTGATTACCCAGGAGCAATATTGAAAGCCGGAAATTGTGTTTGTGATGAGTCGCCTGAGGAACGAGACACCTCCTGAAAAGGTAAAAGAAAGGAACTAAAATAAATACAAGGAGAAGGATTCATTAAAAAAGTTAAGGACAGTAATAAGTAAACCTCGTTCGGGCGTTTCCGAGGGGTCTATTGAAGGACGACAGCCGGTTCATCTTCAATCTCAACTTCACGGCGGCTTTCATGTTGCTGCTTTTTCAAATGAAAGTTGGGATCCAAGTGAGCTAAGGGGTTAGAAAACCTTACTTTACGGATCACTCGTCGAACTTTGTGTCTTGGTAAGGGCTCCGAGTCGGAGGAAATGATAGTTACCTCTGCTTCCCTGGCCTGACTGGCCCCAGTGTCATCCTGGTAAGGATCAGTGTCAATAAGATTGTTAAAAAGCTGGCCAAGGGAATCAAGGGCTACCTCTGAGTCAGATGTCTCATCAAGTTTCATTAAATCTTCAACAGTGGCTTTGTTCTTCTTCTTTGTTCTCCGGGTCGATTTCTTGGCGTTCATGGCGGCAAGTTTCACCTTCTTGGCAGCTTCGTGATCATATTTGACTTTCCAAAAGTCAGAGTTGGCCTACAAAGGCAAGATGAAGGATCAGTGATAAACAATACGGCTGGACAAAATACAAAGGAAAAAAGATCAGAATGTCCTTACTTCTAGTACCGGGTTAAGCTTACAGAAAGGATTTAACCCAACAACACTGCAGTCTTCATACTTCGCATTCACCAGAAGGTTTGACATTGCGACAATGTCCTCCTCGGTTAGTTGAACCGAGGTATGACGGAGAGAGTCGTCCGGTTCTCCACCATATTCATACATCAATTTTGAACGATGGCTTAATGGAATAATCCGCCATGAGATCCAGCAGCGGGTTAGATCGACTCCGGTTAAACCATTCCCCAGCAAACCGTTGATTCTTCTGATAGTTGGAAGCAGCTTCTTGCGTTCAGCAATGGTAAGTTTATCTGGCAGGGCGAACTTGGGGTCAAGACGATCGGGGCGGTAACCCGGCAGTGGCTTCTCGTTGGCGGGTGAGATGTCCTGACAGTAAAACCAAGTTTGGTTCCAGTCCTTTGGGTGACTTGGTAAAACTATGAGAGGGAAGACAGCACCCTGCCGGCGCTGAATTGAGATGCCTCCAAGTTCTAAGCTAAGGCCATTGGTGCACTCGTTCTGCCGGTTCAGATAGAAGTACTCTCTAAATAGTTCCACAATCGGCTCTTGCTGAAGATATACCTCACAGAGCACTTGGAAGTTACAGATATTGGATATGGAATTGGGCCCAATATCCTGAGGATGGAGTTTGAAAAAGTGAAGAACTTCTCTGGAAAACTTTGAACCGGGCGGTGAGAAGCCCCGGTTCATGTGATCAGTAAAGACGATCACTTCGCCGTCTTTTGGATTGGGTCGTTCTTCTTCCGGGTCAGGAGCACAATAAGACATGATGTTTCTTGAAGGCAGAAACCCAATGAGGAAGAACTCTTTCAGAAGCTCCTCAGTTATGGTTGAGGGGACCCAATTGAAGATGGTGGGTGTCTTTGACGGCATGATGTGCCAGGGACTGGAAAAGGAAAAACAACATGCCGGTTCAATTTACGGCAAAAGGTTGAAGTTATAAAACAAGTAACGGCGGCTTAAACTAAGGGCTAATGACATATAAGGAAAAGAAAGCCGGAGTGGTAAGCCGCCATGACTACAGACTTTCTCAGAAAGCAGATTTAGCTAAGTGTTGGCATAAGCAAGTTTCACCAAGCTATCATCATTATTTTTGATCAAATGGCTGTCCCAAAAAGAAAATATTCTAGACCTAAAACTCTAGTACAGATGAGTTTATTAGCTAACAAAGCATCTATACAGGAGAAAGAGATCTACCGCTATCAAAAATGAATGCCAAACAGCTACCGCGACAGTTCTACACTATCGAACGATCAGGAAAAAGCATCAGAGGTGAAGTCTACCAAGAGTCTGTGACGAACACCGACGAACACTGACGAACTCGAGAAGCCATAATGCAGATCTAAGGCAGAAAAGGAAAGGGACTTACAGATGCAGGGCTACTGCGGAGGTTCATCGCGTTTCTCTGGTCAAATCAGGTCGATGCAGTGGCCTGACGTGAAGAAGACAAGGAGATCTACGGTGGCGGCGGCAAAGCTCGGGCGGTAGCGAAACAGCGAGAGGAGGAAGACGACCGAAGGAGGAGAATGAAAAAGACCTAAGTTGTACCTATTTATAAGGGAGTGCGCGAATAGGCGGGCGCGAAAATCAAGGAGACCTGAATAATGATTATCCAACTAAAAGGATGCCTCGATTCTCGGAAGGCATTAAAAAAATAAAAGATCCATTGGAAGATGACGTCATGAAAGTTTTTTTTGTGTTTTCAGAAGATGACGTCACGGCGGGTTACAGAAGTTTTTTAGACAGAGGATGAATTCCGTCTAAGTATTGAAGATTGAGAAAGAACAAAGTTCAAAGTCAACCTAGGGCCTAATGTTGGGGATATTACTACCAGTATGACCCGCCCAGGAGGGGCCGGGTCAGCCCTAATGGCGGGTTACATAAGAAGCCCGATAAACATTCAAGATGATAGTTTACTAAAAGGCCCAAAGGCCTGGGGCTGGCTTAAGTCCTGATACTATAAACCGCCGTATGTAAGGAAAGACTTGTAAAGAAAGGCATGTAAAGGAAGTCACCGAGCCGGACACGATTATGAGCCGGCCGGGACTCTGTAGGCCACCAGGCGTCAACCCGTGTATATAAGGGGACGACCCGGTGGCGGTTTAGGAAAAGAGACAACCAAGTCGATAACCAAGCCGGCAAGTTAAGCCTCTTGGAGATCGAAACTTCAGCAATACCAATCCCAACTAGACGTAGGCTTTTACCTTCATCGTAAGGGTCCGAACTAGTATAAAACTCTCTCGTGTGTTCTTTGTACCGATTAACCCCTTTAAGCTTCCTAGTGCGATGGCCCTACGACTAAGTCCTTGCTCTAGGACATCTGCCGTGTCAACTCCACGACAATTATTCTCTGACTTAAATGAATAACCGCATTGCAATAAACATGATCTAATCATGTTCATGCTCAACACAGACACCAATGAAAACAACATTTATCTGGGTTCAACACTAATCCCGAAGGTAGAGGGAGCGTGTGATGGTGATATATCATCCTTGGAAACACTTCCAACACACATCATCACCTCGCCCTTAGCTAGTCTTCGTTTATTCTGTAGCTTTTGTTTCGAGTTACCAATATTAGCAACTGAACCAGCATCTAATACCCATGTGCTACTAGGAGTACTAGTAAGGTACACATCAAACACATATATCAAATATACTTTTGTTGAAGTTGCCAACCTTCTTATCTACCAAGTATTTGAGGCAGTTCCGCTACCAATGACCATTCCCCTAATAGAATAACTTCGTCTCGGGTTTGGGTTCTTTGGTTTCTTCACTAGAGCGGCAACTGGCTTGCCATTCATGAAGTTTCCCTTCTTGCCCTTGCCCTTCTTTGAAACCAGTGGTCTTGTTAACCATGAACACTTGATGCTCCTTCTTGATTTCTACCTTTATGGCCTTAAGCACGATGAACAGCTCTAGGATCATCTTCCCTTGCATGTTATAGTTCATCATGAAACTCTAGCATCTTGGTGATAGTGACCGGAGAACTTTTGCCAATCACTCTCTTATCTAGAAGATTAACTCCCACTTGATTCAAGTGATTGAAGTACCCAGACATTCTGAGCACATGCTCACTGGCTGAGCTATTCTCCCCATCTTGTAGGCAAAGATCTTGTCAGAGGTCTCAAACCTCTCAACACGGGCATGAGCCTGAAATACCAATTTCAGCTCTTGGAACATCTCATATGTTCCATGGCGTTCAAAATGCTTTTGGAGCCCTGACTCTAAGCCGTAAAGCATGGCACACTAAACTATCAGGTAGTCATCAGAACGTGTCTGCCAGATGTTCACAACATCCACAGACGATGCCAGAGGGGTTGGCACACTGAGCGGTGCATCAAGGACAGAAGCCTTCTGTGTAGTAGTGAGGACAATCCTCAGACTACGACCCTAGTCCGCACAATTGCTTACAATATCTTTCAACTTAGTCTTTCTCTAGGAGCGTATTAAAACAAGGAGCTAAAGCGCGAGCTATTAATCCACAACACAATTTGCAAAGACAATTTAGACTATGTTCATGATAATGAGTTCAATTAATCAAATTATTTAATGAACTCCCACTCAGGTAGACATCCCTCTAGTCATCTAAGTGATACATGATCCGAATCGACTAGGCCGTGTGATCATCACGTGAGACGGACTAGTCATCAACGGTGAACATCTTCATGTTGATCGCATCTACTATACGGCTCATGTTCGACCTTTCGGTCTCTCGTGTTCCGAGGCCATGTTTGTACATGCTAGGCTCGTCAAGTCAATCTAAGTGTCTTGCATGTGTAAATCTAGCTTACACCCATTGTATGCGAACGTTAGAATCTATCACACCCGATCATCACGTGGTGCTTCGAAACAACGAACCTTCACAACGGTGCACAGTTAGGGGGAACACATTTCTTGAAATTTTAGTGAGGGATCATCTTATTTATGGTACCGTCGTTCTAAGAAAATAAGATGTAAACATGACAAACATCACATGCAAATCATAAAGTGACATGATATGGCCAATATCATCTTGCGCCTTTGATCTCCATCTTCGAGGCGCGGCATGATCACCTTCGTCACCGGCATGACACCATGATCTCCATCATCGGGTCTTCATGAAGTTGTCTCGCCAACTATTACTTCTACTACTATGGCTAACGGTTAGCAATAAAGTAAAGTAATTACATGATGTTTCCATTGACACGCATGTCATACAATAAATTAAGACAACTCCTATGGCTCCTATCGGTTGTCATACTCATCGACATGCAAGTCTTGATCCCTATTACAAGAACATGATCAATCTCATACATCACATATATATAATTCATCACATCCTTTTGGCCATATCACATCACATAGCATACCCTGCAAAAACAAGTTAGACGTCCTCTAATTGTTGTTGCATGTTTTACGTGGCTGCTATGGGTTTCTAGCAAGAACGTTTCTTACCTATGCAAAAGCCACAACGATGATATGCCAATTGCTATTTACCCTTCATAAGGACCCTCTTCATCGAATCCGATCTGACTAAAGTGGGAGAGACAGACACCCGCTAGCCACCTTATGCATCAAGTGCATGTCAGTCGGTGGAACCAGTCTCACGTAAGCGTACGTGTAAGGTCGGTCCGGGCCACTTCATCCCACAATGCCGCCGAATCAAGATAAACTAGTAACAGTAAGCAAATTGAACAAATCATCCCCACAACTACTTTGTGTTCTACTCGTGCATAGAATCTACGCATAGACCTAGCTCTGATACCACTATTGGGGAACATAGTAATAATTCAAAATTTTCCTACGTGTCACCAAGATCAATCTAGGAGATACTAGCAACGAGAGAGAGGGAGTGCATCTTCATACCCTTGAAGATTGCTAAGTGGAAGCGTTACAAGAACATGGTTGATGGATTCGTACTCGCGGTGATTCAAATCGCAGAAGATCCGATCCAAGCGCCAAACGGACTGTGCCTCCGCGTTCAACACACGTACAGCCCGGGGACGTCTCCTCCTTCTTGATCCAGCAAGGGGAGAGGAGAAGTTGAGGGAGAGCTCTGGCAGCACGATGGCGTGGTGGTGGTGGAGCTCGTGGTTCTCCGGTAGAGCTTCACTAAGCAGTACGGAGGAGGAGGAGGTGTTGGAGGAGGGAGAGGGCTGCGCCAGGGGAAGGGCTTGGCTGCCCTCTCTCTCCCTCACTATATATAGGGGAAAGGGGGAGGAGGAGGCACACTAGGGTTTCCCTAGGGGTGGCGGCCAAGGCAGATTGGATCTCCCTAGGGAAATCCTAGGGAGACTTGCCCCCCAAGCCAAGCTAGGTGGAGGCTTGCCTCCCAAGCCAGGTGGAGGTGCCCCACCTCTCCAAGTTACATGAGATGGGGTGGGAGGGGCGCACAACCCCTTAGTGGGCTGATGTGCCCCCTCCTCTTGGCCCATAAGGCTCCTCAATGCTTGCCGGGGCCTCCAAAACACCTTTTGGTCACGCTGGTCGTCACCCGATACTCCCAGAACAATTCTGGACTCCAATACCCTTCGTCCAATATATCGATCTTCACCTCCGGACCATTCAGGAGTTCCTCGTCACGTCTGAGATCTCATCCGGGACGCCGAACAACCTTCGGTAACCACATACTATTCCCGTTACAACTCTAGTGTCACCGAACCTTAAGTGTGTAGACCCTACGAGTTCGGGAACCATGCGGACATGACCAAGATACCTCTCCGGCCAATAACCAATAGCGGGATCTGGATACCCATATTGGATCCCACATATTCCATGATAATCTCATCGGATGGACCATGATGTCGGGGATTCAATCAATCTCGTATACAATTCCCTTTGTGTATCGGTATGTTACTTGCCCGAGATTCGATCGTCGGTTTCCCCATACCTCGTTCAATCTCGTTACCAGCAAGTCTATTTACTCATTCCGTAACGCATGATCCCATGTGTCATGGGTTTGTCACGGCAGATGTCCTCGTGAAAGGACTTAGTCGTGGAGCCATCGTTACGGGTTAGTTTAAAGGGTTTAAACCGGACAAGGGACACGAGGGATTTTATACTAGTTCGGCCCCTTCGATGAAGGTGAAAGCCTACATCTAGTTGTGATTGGTATTACTAGGGTTTCGATGACCAGGGAGCGAATCCGCTTTTCCTGGCTCTCAAGTTCTTGTCCGTTGTTGTCAAACTGCGGCCGAGTCGTCCCTTTATATACATAGGTTGACGCCCGCCGGTTTATAGAGTCCCGAGGCTGGATCATAGATGCGTCCGGCTCGGTCTCTATTCCTCTAACTTATAATACAAGTTACATGACAAAGTCGGTTTACATATACATGCTTTAACCCGCCTTTGGGCCTTGGGCCTTCGTAAAGCGCCACCATCTTCACGTCTTCATGGGCTTCTATCTTCATGGAGTTAACCCGGCCACTCCTAGCCGGTTTACCTCTAGTAATCATATCCCCAACATTAGGCCCTAGATTGATTTGAACTTGTTCATGTCAATCTTCAATACTTAGAAAAATTCTTGCCCTATCACCTTCATATAAATCTGGTAAACTGTCGTGATGTCATCCTTTAGATCCGTAGTAAACCATCCTGACATCATCTATTCGTTGAAGCCGAAGATTCCCTTCATTAATGAATATCCAACCATCGAGGCGACATCCTTATTACTATCAATTTTTGAGCTCCTCGATTCCCGCACTTGTCGCTGATCGCTTTGTCTTATAAATAGGACGACGGGCCTTTCTCCTTTTTCCCCTTCGTCTCCTTCACTTCTTCCTCCTCCTTGCGACATCTCTGCCCCTGAGCGCCGCCGCCGTCACTAAGCTTTGCCTCCATCTCTTCGCCGGCCGCTGCATCAACCTGGTTGCACCAGAGAACCGCGGCATACCTCCGCTGCTTCAATAGCCACTGTAAGTCCCTTTCTTTCTCCGTTGTAGATCTATCTAGGGTTTCCTCATTCACCGAAGTTCATCGAGACTCCGATGATGTTCTTCCCTTGTTTCTTCTTAGTCTGTGGATAAAAACTTCAAACCTGATGTATTCCACGTAATGGCTTATCTTCTGTTACCAAAACAAACCTTTATACGCATAAAACACTGATCTGGTCCCTTGTGAACTGCTTCGAGATCAACCTTTTAGGTCTAAATCCTTTTATTTTCCTGTCTTATGGTAGATCCAAAATTTCACTGCAACCTTATGAAATCTGTTTTTACCTTACTTAGTCATTCTTGCCTTAGATCTGTATCCTCTTTACCACATAGACGGTTTACCTTTGTAAAAGCAATCTATCATATACCGTTAGCCCTCTGGTGAATCGGACAAGCCTTTTATCTCCATTGTTATACTCCGGTTTAACAGTATGTGCATTCCTTTGTTCTGATATTGCCTTGTCATGCATTATAGTATCAGCCTCCGGTTTACGCAATTTACATACATGTATGTCTTTATTCCGTCGCATCTTGTATATCACCATGAATGATTTGTAAACCGGTATTTCCTTTCAGATTTTCGCTTGTAATGGCCAAACAGTTCTATGCTTGTAATTGGGCTCCCTCCCGAGTCACCGAAGAACAGCTTAACGGAATGGTCAGGATTGGTACTTTGCCAAAAAAGAATGAAATCCGGTGGCGAGTTCCTGGATCGGAAAATCCTCCTACTCCTAAGCAGGGTGAGGTAGTGGTATTTGTTGACCACATAGGACGTGGTTTCAAACCGCCCGGGTGAAAGTTTTTCCGAGATGTGCTTGCTAGTTTTCAGCTCCACCCTCAAGATATTGGACCTAACCCAGTTTCCAATATATGCAACTTCCAAGTCTTCTGTGAAGTGTATCTACAGGAAGAACCAACTGCTGAGTTGTTCCGGGATTTTTTTCCATTTGAACCGGCGCACTGAATTTGTAGACGTACCCAACACTGAACTTGGGGGTGTCTCAATTCAAAAAAGAAAAGAGGTCAAATTTCCTCACGCCAAGCTGCACAGCCACCCCAAAGATTGGAACCAAACTTGGTTCTACTGTAAAGATACCTCCCCTAAAGACGAGAACCCTCTGCCGGGCTACCGTGCCCACTTTCTCTCCAACACTCATCCACTGCCGCAACGTTTAAGTGCTACAGAACGGGCCTCATATGCCCCTCAACTCACCAAGCTCCTAGCCTTTATGGCCAACGGTTTATCAGGTGTCGACTTTGTGCGTTGTTGGATATCCTGGAGCATCTTGCCATTAAGCGGCCGCTCCGGTTTAATGTGTGAGTACACTGGTGAAGTAGAAGACTCCCAACACCACATCAACATTCAATTAACTGATGAATAAGTTACTGAGGGTGTCAAGAAGATTTTGAACGAATCGGAATCTGTCTGCCGCCAAACTGGTTTAAACCCCTTTTACACAAAAAACAAACCACCTGCTGTAAGTACTGTCCTTCCTTTTTATCTTCGACATTTTTTTAAACTGTTCAACCTGTGAATAACCTTCTGCTTGTTTATAAACAGGGTGATGATCCATTCTGGAAGAAGAAACCTGCAGAGAAAGCGGCAAAGCCATCCCGTCCCAAAACAAAAGCCGTCAAGAGAACCTCAAAGCGGAAGGCAGCTGAACGCATCAGCATGGAACTTGATGACGACGCAGATGAACCAGAAGTTGAGGTAGAACTTGATTCACTTGGCTCCCTTTTCATGCATCTCATTAACAATGATACTTATCAGGAGGACGTGGAGGGCAGCCAGGCTGACGATGTAGAGGTAATTACCTTTTCCTCCGGTTCAGACTCTATGCCAACACAAAAAACTCGTCAAGCAGTCCGGAAAGTAAGCTTTTCTCATCCTCTTGCTTACTTGGATCCAACATTTATTTTGAAGACGCAGTAGCACGAGGCTCGCTGGACAACCCGGCACAACTGCCAACAGGTCACTTCGGCCGGTTTACCTGACACCCCGGTTCGGAAGCGCCGATCTGAGGTCTCCCCCACTTCTGACAATTCTTATCCCAAGGCAGGTTATTTCTGACAACCTCTTAATCCGTCCGATTCAAATTATCAGGTGACACCTCCCTCATCCTCTAGCGAGTCAACAATGACCCAACTTCCTCCTCTCAAAACCGTAGCTGGGTAAGTACTTGAACTCCTTCTTTTGATGTTGTTCATACTTTGTAGTGTGGTTTAACTTTCACATCTGTTGCTATTTCAGGGCCAAAGCTAGACCCAGCAAAAAGGCTCGGGTTAACAATCCGCCCGAAGACCAGGTGGTTCGTGAACTAGAGCAAACGGTTGAACCGGAACAGACGGCTGAACCGAGGGTCCAAATCCAGAAGCCATGTTTGACGAACCACCCCCTCAAGATCTGAATATTGATAATCAACCAGAAGCTGACACTGCTATACCTGACAGTGAACCGACATATCCAATCCGGGCTGACGATAGGTCTTCTAGTCCGTTAAGAGCCACTGACACTCCACCATCACCCGTAAAAACTACTGGAGGCCAAGGAGACGATGTTATCATTACCGGTATGGGCCATAGCTCTCCTGGCCATCCTGTAATCTTGGCCAAACATAGTGCCAAGGAAGAGTGTGCTGCCATGGAGAAGGGTAAATGGAGCACTGACTTGTCAAGCTACGCCCATCTTAGCACTGAAGAACTCCACTCCGGCTTTTTAAATCGCCTACACTCAAACCGTGATTATGAAGCCGGTTTGGTGAACCTGATGAAGGAACGCTACGAGGTATTTTCATCAACTTTCCTGTCTTGATTCCAAAATCTAAACATCAGCCCAAGTAGCCCCCAAGGGCCGGTTTTATGATGTTAATCATAAACCGGGACTTTGTAATATCTTAATCCTTGCATGCTGATCTTCAATGTGTCAAGTCCTCAGTAAAAACAAAACCGATACTTTATCATTGTATTCATGTAGTTTTCATCGGTGTAACCCCCAAGGGCCAGTTTAGCTTTGCGAGGTAAACCGGGTCTTGAATCAATGCGTCAGTTTTGAATAGATGTACATTAGCCCCCAAGTGTTAAGGATAATGCTTGCATTGTACTTGAGACTTGTGAAAGATTTGTTGATAATAGAGCAAATAGGCATTAGCCCCCAAGTACAAAGTGCTTAACTTGTTATACGCTCGGTACTTAGAAAATACATATCTTCGCCTTTGCAGGCCGAGCTGAGTAAGAGGGATGCTCAAACCGCTGATCTTCAAGAGAACGTAAAGTCTCAACAAGGAGAGGCTTCCAACGCCAAAGAGGAGCTGACCAATGCCCTGGCAGCTATGGAAAAATTGAAAGAGACTTTCAACAAGGAACATGCTGACTGGGAAACAGAAAAGGCCGGTTTAACCAGGAAAGACGAGGACGCAGAAGCAGCCCTGAAGCCAGTGGTAGACAAACTGACCGGCCTGAAGCGGCAGATTGATGCCATGACGTCCGTTGTGTTTGGTAAGTACCTCTTCATGCCGTTTGTCTAATTCATAAGATCTTATCATTGACCGGTTTACTGATATTAAACCGTGACAGGCACCCGCATTGCTCATCTGGGCTCTGATATGCGGATGAAGCTTAAAGCGGCATACACCTTAATGGAACAGCTATATTCTGGATCCCAACATGCTATTTGCACTGCAGCGTATAACAAGCCGGCGCCATCATTGATAATGGAAACACTTGAGAAGCTGGCCATGCTACCTGCCCGGATTACAGAACTGAAGAAAGCAGCCACAAGAGCAGGAGCGCTGACCGCACTAATCTGGGCCAAGGCATGGATTCCGGATCTTGAAGCGGAAAATATCATTAAAGGATATCCAGGTGTGAAGGGGGACGGTTCAGACTTCAACAATGATGATCTCTGAAGGCTACCAAAGGAGATGCGGCCAATAGCCAGCAAACTAGCGGAGGACACAGACTTATCTCATTTCTAGCCGGTTTACGATGCTGAAGGAAAGAGACAGCCTGCCGTGATCCATGATGTTGAAGAACTTGTGCCTCCAATCCGTAAGCATACTTACGCTCCTGACATTGACCCCTCCAGCTTTATCCATGAAGAGGCCGTGTTTCAAGCTTTAACTGGAATTGATTGGTCAACGGTTGATTTCCAGCGTCCGGGGAGGGATGAAGAGGAGGTGACTGTACAAGATGACCCTCAATCGTCAAGCCGTCCCGATGAAGCATCCTAAACCGACGACCGGTTTATTAGCTACAGTCTGCCACTGCTTGAAACAATTATTCAATTTGGGCCGTTTTGAAGCTCCTTGTAATAGGATAGCAGAAACACCTTGATCTGCCATGCCATCAAGCATGCTTGTGTTACTTGATATATTGAATATTTTTTCCACTTTTGGGATCTATTTATGCATAGTCCATTATACTTTGTGTTCCTGCATATAAGAACTTGAAAGCGTCCTAGTGGTTTACCACTAGATGGGTCATGGTGCCCAAAAGATATACATAACTTGGATGGAGAACCATGATTTATATTCACCAGATAAAATAAATAATATCTGTGACATACCTTGTTGGCTGACCAATTGCTTGTCTAGTAAAGGTGAAAAAACACCAATCCGGAGTGTTGTGAACTCCTTGCCCTCTTGCGGGTTCATATAGAAACCATATTGGGCTATAATAGCCGCATAATACTGGTGACATCTAGTCAAAAACCAGACCGGAAGGATATACTACCGATTTAAAACTAATCATGTACTGACAACTAAGCGTTGAAAGTCATGCCGGGTTGTAAAGAACACCGGTTTATCAGAAAAATATTCATAAATCCCTTATCATAAAATAGCAAAGACAAGAAATATGCAAGGCTTTTCATGGGCTGCCAGGCCCTAAATCGAGGCTTTTCATGGGCTGCCAGGCCGCTGAGTTAAACCATTTTGTAAAGCCTGTTAAGATGGACCTCAATCTTTAACCAATCACCGTTTTAACTTTGACAAGTTCAGGGTCCATGGGATTGACTTGTCAAACGTTCGATGGGTCATACCAGGTTTACCTGGACGGAGTGGCTTACTTAAAGAGGTAGGATAACCCGGGGTTTTAGGTGAATACACCTGGCTTCCAAGCTTGGCTTGATAGCCTATTACAAGGGTCCAAGCTCACTGTTCTTTGAGAAGCAAGGAGCCCCCATGTAATATGTGAGCTATGCTCAGTGGTTACCTATGTTTGAACTGTGCATAATGCAACAGATTCTCTTTGGCTCCACATAATTTCCTTTTGGCTTTAAAGCCTATCAAGAGGTGTAGTTATGGTGTGAAGACAACCAAGCCCCCTAGTGATATCCCTTTTTGGTTTTAAACCGATCAAGAGGTGTAGCTATGGTTCGGATACGACCAAGCTCCCTAGTGATTTTCTTTATATCCGTGTGGCCGTATAGGCCAGTTTGACAAAACTCCGCTTTGTCAGTAGAAGCTCTTGTAGGCTCACACATGATGTAAAAAGAACAGAGACCCCGCTTTATTCAAGGCTCCGGTTTATTATATAATATATACATTGTCATAAATATGTACATAAGAAGAGCCTGTGGCTCAAGTATAGTAAGGCCGAAGAAGAGCTATATTCCACGGCCGCTTGGTCTCCTCCTCCGATTTACGTGAGTCCTTGTGTTCTCGAACATCAATGAGGTAGTATGAACCGTTGTGCAGATTCTTGCTGACCACAAAAGGTCCTTCCCAAGGTGGGGATAACTTGTGCATATCAGTCTGATCCTGGATGAGCTGGAGCACCAGATCGCCCTCTTGAAAAGTTCTGGTCCTAACCCGGCGGCTGTGATAACGTCGGAGATCTTGTTAATAAATCGTCGAACGTGCTGCTGCGAGATCACGCTCCTCATCTAACAAGTCCAGTGAGTCCTGACGTGCCTTCTCATTGTCAGCTTCAACATAAGCTGCCACACGGGGCGAGTCGTGATGGATGTCACTAGGAAGAACCGCCTCTGCTCCATAAACCATGAAGAAAGGTGTGTAACCCATAGATCTGTTAGGTGTGGTGTTGATGCTCCATAACACAGAAGATAACTCCTCCACCCAACAACCCGGTGTGAAACCATAAGCCAGGGTTTAATACCTCTCAAAATTTCTTGATTTTCCCTCTCCGCTTGACCATTAGATTGTTGGGGAACGTAGCAGAATTTTAAAATTTTCTACGCATCACCAAGATCAATCTATGGAGTCATCTAGCAACAAGGGAGAGAGGAGTCAAGTAGCGAAGCTGAAGTCCATCCGAATCATGTTAGCAATTGCCGCATTCTATGACTATGAGATATGGAAAATGGACGTCAAAACGGCATTCCTTAATGGTTTCCTTAAGGAAGAATTGTATATGATGACGCCGGAAGGTTTTGTCGATCCTAAGAATGCAGACAAGGTGTGCAAGATCCAACGCTCGATTTATGGGCTGGTGCAAGCATCTCGGAGTTGGAACATTCGTTTTGATGAGATGATCAAAGCGTTTGGGTTTACGCAGACTTATGGAGAAGCCTGCATTTAGAAGAAAGTGAGTGGGAGCTCTATAGCATTTCTCATATTGTATGTGGATGACATACTGTTGATGGGAAATGATATTTTCTATGGCTCGCCGATCATCGGGCAAGTCAGTCAAAGTCCATACTTCGTTTTCATACATGGATCCTATCTCGGATTTCATGGCTTCCAGCCATTTGTCGGAATCCGGGCCCGCCATCGCTTCTTCATAGTTCGAAGGTTCACCGTTGTCTAACAACATGATTTCCAAGATAGGGTTGCCGTACCACTCTGGTGCAGAACGTGTCCTTGTGGACCTACGAAGTTCAGTAGCAACTTGATCTGAAGTTTCATGATCATCATCATTAACTTCCTCTCTAGTCGGTGTAGGCACCTTAGGAACATTTTCTTGAGCTGCGCCACTTACCGGTTCAAGAGGTAATACTTCATCAAGTTCTACTTTCCTCCCACTTATTTCTTTCGAGAGAAACTCTTTCTCTAGAAAGGACCCATTCTTGGCAACAAAGATCTTGCCTTCGGATCTGAGGTAGAAGGTATACCCAATAGTTTCTTTAGGGTATCCTATGAAGACGCATTTTTCCGATTTGGGTTCGAGCTTTTCAGGTTGAAGTTTCTTGACATAAGCATCGCATCCCCGAACTTTTAGAAACGACAGCTTAGGTTTCTTCCCAAACCATAATTCATACGGTGTCATCTCAACGAATTTCGACGGAGCCCTATTTAAAGTGAATGCGGCAGTCTCTAAAGCATAGCCCCAAAATGACAGTGGTAGATCGGTAAGAGACATCATAGATCGCACCATATCCAATAGAGTGCGATCATGACGTTCAGACACACCATTATGGTGAGGTGTTCCAGGCGGCATGAGTTGTGAAACTATTCCACATTTTCTTAAGTGTGTGCCAAAATCGTGACTCAAGTATTCTCCCCCACGATCTGATTGCAAGAACTTGATTTTCTTGTCACGTTGATTCTCAACCTCACTCTGAAATTCCTTGAACTTTTCAAAGGTCTCAGACTTGTGTTTCATTAAGTAGACATACCCATATCTACTCAAGTCATCAGAGAGGGTGAGAACATAACGATAGCCACCGCGAGCCTCAACACTCATTGGACCGCACACATTAGTATGTATGGTTTCCAATAAGATGGTTGCTCGCTCCATTGTTCTTGAGAACGGAGTCTTGGTCATTTTACCCATGAGGCATGGTTCGCACGTGTCAAATGATTCGTAATCAAGAGACTCCAAAAGTCCATCTGCATGGAGCTTCTTCATGCGTTTGACACCTATGTGACCAAGGCGGCAGTGCCACAAGTATGTGGGACTATCATTATCAACCTTACATCTTTTGGTATTCACACTATGAATATGTGTAACATTACGCTCGAGATTCATTAAGAATAAACCATTCACCATCAGAGCATGACCATAAAACATATCTCTCATATAAATAGAATAACCATTATTCTCGGATTTAAAT
The DNA here is from genome assembly GCF_002162155.2 of Triticum dicoccoides. Lineage (NCBI taxonomy): Eukaryota > Viridiplantae > Streptophyta > Magnoliopsida > Poales > Poaceae > Triticum > Triticum dicoccoides. The sequence continues at coordinate 319,252,349 of NC_041380.1, read as the reverse complement.
GAGTAGCCATCTCGAATTAAACGAGATCCTGATACAATGTTCATGCTCAAAGCTGGCACTAAATAACAATTATTGAGGTTTAAAACTAATCGCGTAGGTAAATGTAGAGGTAGCGTGTCGACGGCGATCACATCGACCTTGGAACCATTCCCGACGCGCATCGTCACCTCGTCCTTCGCCAGTCTCCGCTTATTCTGCAGCTCCTGCTTTGAGTTACAAATGTGAGCAACGGCACCGGTATCAAATACCCAGGAGCTACTACGAGTACTGGTAAGGTACACATCAATTACATGTATATCACATATACCTTTGGTGTTGCCGGCCTTCTTGTCCGCTAAGTATTTGGGGCAGTTCCACTTCTAGTGACCACTTCCCTTGCAATAAAAACACTCAGTCTCGGGCTTGGGTCCATTCTTTGGCTTCTTCCCGGCAGCTTGCTTACCGGGCGTGGCAACTCCCTTGCCGTCCTTCTTGAAGTTCTTCTTACCCTTGCCTTTCTTGAACTTAGTGGTTTTATTCACCATCAACACTTGATGTTCCTTTTTGATTTCCACCTCTGCTGATTTCAGCATTGAATATACCTCAGGAATGGTCTTTTCCATCCCCTGCATATTGAAGTTCATCACAAAGCTCTTGTAGCTCGGTGGAAGCGACTGAAGGATTCTGTCAATGACTGCGTCATCCGGGAGATTAACTCCCAGCTGAGTCAAGCGGTTAAGCAACCCAGACATTTTGAGTATGTGCTCACTGACAGAACTATTTTCCTCCATCTTATAACTGAAGAACTTGTCAGAGACTTCATATCTCTCGACCCGGGCATGATCTTGGAAAACCATTTTCAGCTCTTCGAACATCTCATATGCTCCATGTCTCTCAAAACGCTTTTGGAGCCCCGGTTCTAAGCTGTAAAGCATGCCGCACTGAACGAGGGAGTAATCATCAGCACGTGACTGCCAAGCGTTCATAACGTCTTGGTTCTCTGGGATAGGTGCATCACCTAGCGGTGCTTCTAGGACATAATCTTTCTTGGCAGCTATGAGGATGATCCTTAGGTTCCGGACCCAGTCCGTATAGTTGCTGCCATCATCTTTCAGCTTGGTTTTCTCTAGGAACGCGTTGAAGTTCAGGACAACGTGGACCATTTGATCTACAAGACATATTGTAAAGATTTTAGACTAAGTTCATGATAATTAAGTTCATCTAATCAAATTACTCAATGAACTCCCACTCAGATAGACATCCCTCCAGTCATCTAAGTGAAACATGATCCGAGTTAACTAGGCCGTGTCCGATCATCACGTGAGACGGACTAGCCAACATCGGTGAACATCTACATGTTGATCGTATCTTCTATACGACTCATGCTCGACCTTTCGGTCTTTCGTGTTCTGAGGCCATGTCTATACATGCTAGGCTCGTCAAGTCAACCTAAGTGTATTGCATGTGTAAATCTGGCTTACACCCGTTGTATTCGAACGTTAGAATCTATCACACCCGATCATCACGTGGTGCTTCGAAACAACGAACCTTCGCAACGGCGCACGGTTAGGGGGAACACTTTCTTGAAATTATTACGAGGGATCATCTTATTTAAGCTACCGTCGTTCTCAGCAAATAAGATGTAAAACATGATAAACATCACATGCAATCAAATAGTGACATGATATGGCCAATATCATTTGCTCCTTTTGATCTCCATCTTCGGGGCTCCATGATCATCGTTGTCACTGGCATGACACCATGATCTCCATCATCATGATCTCCATCATCGTGTCTTCTTGAAGTTGTCTCGTCATCTATTACTTCTACTACTATGGCTAATGGTTTAGCAATAAAGTAAAGTAATTACATGACGTTATACGTTGACACACAGGTCACAAATAAATTAAGACAACTCCTATGGCTCCTGCCGGTTGTCATACTCATCGACATGCAAGTCGTGATTCCTATTACAAGAACATGATCATCTCATACATCACATATATCATTCATCACATCCTTTGGCCATATCACATCACAAAACACTTGCTGCAAAAACAAGTTAGACGTCCTCTAATTGTTGTTGCAAGTTTTTACATGGCTGCTATAGGATTCTAGCAAGAACGTTTCTTACCTACGCCAAAACCACAACGTGAATTGCTAATTTCTATTTACCCTTCATAAGGAGCCTGTTCATCGAATCTGATCCGACTAAAGTGGGAGAGACAGACACCCGCCAGCCACCTTATGCAACTAGTGCATGTCAGTCGGTGGAACCAGTCTCACGTAAGCGTACGTGTAAGGTCAGTCCGGGCCGCTTCATCCCACAATGCCGCCGAATCAAGATAAGACTAGTAACGGCAATATAATTGACAATATCGACGCCCACAACTACTTTGTGTTCTACTCGTGCATAGAAACTACGCATAGACCTAGCTCATGATGCCACTGTTGGGGAACGTAGCAGAATTTTAAAATTTTCTATGCATCACCAAGATCAATCTATGGAGTCATCTAGCAACAAGGGAGAGAGGAGTGCATCTACATACCCTTGTAGATCGCGCGCGGAAGAGTTCAAGAGAACGGGGTTGATGGAGTCGTACTCGACGTGATCCAAATCACCGATGACCTAGTGCCGAACGGACGGCACCTCCGCGTTCAACACACGCATGGTTGGGAAGACGTCTCCTCCTTCTTGATCCAGTGAGGGGAAAGGAGAGGTTGATGAAGATCCAGCAGCACGATGGCGTGGTGGTGGATGCAGCAGGATCCCGGCAGGGCTTCGCCAAGCGCAAGCGGGGAGGAGAGGTGTTACGGAGGGAGAGGGAGGCGCCAAGAGCAAGGGGTGTGGCTGCCCTCCCTCCCCCCTCTTTATATAGGGGCCTTGGGGGGGGGGGCGCCGGCCCTAGGAGATGGATCTCCAAGGGGGCGGTGGCCAAGGGGTGGCTTCCCCCCCAAGCCAAGTGGGGGGCGCCCCCACCCCTAGGGTTTCCCAACCCTAGGCGCAGGGGAGGCCCAAGGGGGGGCACACCAGCCCACTAGGGGCTGGTTCCCCTCCCAACTCAGCCCATGGGGCCCTCCGGGATAGGTGGCCCCACCTGGTGGACCCCCGGGACCCTTCCGGTGGTCCCAGTACAATACCGGCGACCCCTGAAACCTTCCCGATGGCCGAAACTGGACTTCCTATATATAAATCTTTACCTCCGGACCATTCCGGAACTCCTCGTGACGTTCGGGATCTCATACGGGACTCCGAACAACTTTCGGGTTACTGCATACTAATATCTCTACAACCCTAGCGTCACCAAACCTTAAGTGTGTAGACCCTACGGGTTCGGGAGGCATGCAGACATGACCGAGATGCCTCTCTGGTAAATAACCAACAACGGGATCTGGATACCCATGTTGGCTCCCACATGCTCCACGATGATCTCATCGGATGAACCACGATGTCGAGGATTCAATCAATCCGTATACAATTCCCTTTGTCAATCGGTACGTTACTTGCCCGAGACTCGGCCGTCGGTATCCCAATACCTCGTTCAATCTCGTTACCGGCAAGTCACTTTACTCGTACCGTAATGCATGATCCCATGATCAACCACTTGGTCACATTGAGCTCATTATGATGATGCATTACCGAGTGGGCCCAGAGATACCTCTCCGTCATACGGAGTGACAAATCCTAGTCTCGATTCATGCCAACCCAACAGACACTTTCGGAGATACCTGTAGTGTACCTTTATAGTCACCCAGTTACATTGTGACGTTTGGCACACCCAAGGCACTCCTACGGTATCCGGGAGTTGCACAATCTCATGGTCTAAGGAAATGATACTTGACATTCAGAAAAGCTACAGCAGACGAACTACACGATCTTTGAGCTATGCTTAGGATTGGGTCTTGTCCATCACATCATTCTCCTTAGGATTGGGTCTTGTCCATCACATCATTCTCCTAATGATGTGATCCCGTTATCAATGACATCCAATGTCCATAGTCAGGAAACCATGACTATCTTTTGATCAACGAGCTAGTCAACTAGAGGCTCACTAGGGACGTGTTGTGGTCTATGTATTCACACATGTATTACAATTTCCGGATAACACAATTATAGCATGAACAATAGACAATTATCATGAACAAAGAAATATAATAATAACCATTTTATTATTGCCTCTAGGGCATATTTCCAACATAGATTGGGGGTGAGCCACTGATGCTACATCAAGCCGGATGTGCTCACGTTGGCAAAATTCCTCCATCTCACCCTTTGACAGATTAGTACCATTATCAATTATAATATTGTGTGGAAAGCCAAACCAGAATATCACCTTTTTGATGAACTGAACCGCCGTGGCGGCATCACACTTACTAACTGGCTCTGCTTCTACCCATTTGGTAAACTTGTCAACTGCCACTAACAGGTGAGTCTTTTTGTCCTTGGATCTCTTAAAGGGTCCAACCATACCAAGCCCCCAAGTTGCAAACGACCAAGTGATTGGAATCATTCTCAACTCCTGAGCCGAAACATGAGCACGACGTGCAAATTTTTGACAGCCGTCACACCTTTTGACTAGACCCTCAGCATCAACATGAGCTGTCAACCAATAGAAACCATGACGAAAAGCCTTAGCTACCAAGGATTTTGAACCGGCATGGTGACCACAATCTCCTTCATGGATTTCTCGCAAAATTTCACAACCCTCTTGAGGATATACACAATGTTGAATTGCCCCTGTGACGCTGTAACGATGTAACTCCCCATTGATTATGGTCATTGACTTGGAACGCAGGATTATCTGCCGGGCCGAGGTTTCATCCTCCAGTAACTCGCCCCGGTTCATGTAAGCCAGGTACGGGATTGTCCAATCCGGTATAACATGCAAATCTGCCACCAATTGAGCCTCCGGGTCAGGAATAGCCAACTCCTCCTCTGTTGGTATCTTGATCAACAGATTATGTAGTACGTCGAGGAAGACATTTGGTGGGACCGGTTTATGCTGAGAGCCAAGGCGGCTTAAAGCATCCGCCGCTTCATTCTTTCGCCGGTCTATATGGTCAACTTGATAACCCTTGAAATGACCAACCACTATGTCCACCTCTCGTTGATACGCAGCCATGAGTGGGTCCTTAGAATCTCAAGTGCCAGATACATGTTGATCCACCAGGTCCGAGTCCCCGAAGCACTTAACCCGGCTTAAGTTCATCTCCTTAGCCATCTGAAGACCATGGAGTAGGGCCTCGTACTCAGCTGCATTGTTAGTACAAGGGAACATTAAGCGGAGAACGTAACAAAACTTGTCACCTCGCGGGGAAGTTAATATAACTCCAGCCCCCGAGCCCTCCAATTGCCTGGACCCATCAAAGTGAATAGTCCAATACGTGTTATCTGGCTTTTCCTCTGGTGCCTGCACTCTGTCCAATCATTGATGAAGTCCACAAGTGCTTGAGATTTGATTGCTGTGCGAGGTGTATACTTGAGCCCATGAGTACCAAGCTCAATAGCCCACTTGGCAATCCGCAAGTTGCTTCTCTGTTTTGAATGATATCTCCCAGAGGGGCTGAACTGACCACTGTGATAGGATGACCCTGAAAATAATGTTTGAGCTTCCGGCTTGCCATAAACACCCCATACACCAGCTTCTGCCAATGTGGATACCTCTGCTTTGATTCGATAAGCACCTCACTGATATAATAAACCGGCCGTTGAACCGGATACTCCTTTCCAGCCTCCTTGCGTTCAACAACAATAGCCACACTAACAGCCCTGGCATTAGCAGCCACATACAGCAGTAAAGGCTCTTTATCGATCGGAGCTGCAAGCACAGGCGGTTCAGCTAACTGCCTTTTCAGATCCTCAAACACTTTATCAGCCGCATCGCTCCAGACAAAGTCATCCGTTTTCTTTAACATCTGGTATAAAGGGATAGCTTTCTCCCCGAGACAACTGATAAACCGGCTCAAAGCCGCAATCCGGCCGGCTAAACATTGAACGTCATTGATACACGCCGGTTTAGCCAAAGACGTGATTGCTGAATTTTTCCCCGGATTAGCCTCAATGCCCCTATTTGATACCAGAAAACCCAAGAGTTTGCCTGTCGGGACACCAAAGACACATTTGTCCGGATTGAGCATCATCTTGTAAACCCGGAGGTTATCAAAGGTTTCTCTCAGGTCATCTATCAATGTTTCCTATTTCCTAGACTTTATCACAATATCATCCACATATGCATGAACATTACACCCAATCTGCTTATGAAGACAATTCTGAACATAGCGTTGATAAGTTGCCTGGGCACTCTTGAGCCCAAAGGGCATGGAGACATAGCAGAACGCTCCAAAATGAGTTATAAAAGTTGTCTTCTCCTGGTCCTTAACTGCCATTTTGATCTGATGATAAGCAGAATAAGAATCCAAAAAACACAAGCGGTCACAACCCGCCGTAGCATCAATAATCTGATCAATACGAGGGAGGGCGAAGGGATCTGCTGGGCAAGCCTTGTTCAAGTCTGTGTAGTCCACACACATACGCCAAGTGCCGTTTTTCTTGAGAACCAGCACCGGATTAGCCAACCACTCCGGGTGAAAGACCTCCACGATAAACCCTGCGGCCAACAACTAAGCTACCTCTTCACCAATAGCCTTGCGCCTTTCTTTGTTGAAGCGGCGGAGAAACTGTCTGACCGGTTTAAACTTAGGATCAATATTAAGTGTGTGCTCAGCGAGTTCCCTCGGTACACCTGGCATGTTAGAAGGCTTCCATGCAAAGATGTCCCGGTTCTCACAGATGAACTCGATGAGCGTGCTTTCGTATTTGGGATCCAGGTTAGCGTTGATGCTGATCTGCTTGGATGAATTGCCAGGAACAAAATCAACCATCTTAGTGTCTGTGGCCGATTTAAACTTCAATGCCGGATCATGCTCCGTAGTTGGCTTTTTCAAAGAAGTCATGTCTACCGGATCAACTTTGTCCTTATAAAACTTCAGCTCTTCTGTGGCACAAACCGACTCAGCATAAGCCGCATCGCCTTCCTCACATTCCAAAGCAATCTTCCTGCTCCCATGTACTGTGATGGTCCCCTTATGACCTGGCATCTTAAGCTGCAGGTAAACATAAGACGGCCGTGCCATGAACTTGGCATAAGTCGGTCGCCCAAACAGGGCGTGATACGGACTCTTGATTTCACCACCTCAAAAGTCAATGTTTCTGACCTTGAATCATGATCATCTCCAAAGGCCACCTCTAGAGCTATCTTGCCCACTGGATATGCAGACTTACCGGGCACCACACCATGAAAAACGGTGTTCGAAGCTTTAAGATTCTTATCTGTCAACCCCATACGGCGGAAGGTATCATAGTAGAGAATATTGATACTGGTTCCCCCATCCATGAGCACCTTGGTGAACTTGTACCCCCCAACTTGAGGTGCCACCACTAAGGCCAGATGACCCGGATTGTCAACCCGGGGTGGGTGATCCTCTCTACTCCATAAAATGGGTTGCTCAGACCAGCGCAAATACTGAGGCACAGCCGGTTCAACAGAGTTCACGACCCTCTTGTGAAGCTTCTGATCACGCTTGCACAAGCTAGTGGTGAAGACATGATACTTCCCACTATTTAACTGTTTCGGATTGCTCTGATAACCTGACTGCTGCTGCTGATTCCCCTGATGGTTATAACCTCCCTGGTTGCCCTGGTTCCCTTGATTGCTATGTCTGGTTTGATTACCCTGAAATCCTGAACCGGAGCTGCCGCCTCCATAACCCGGCCCATGGAAACCACCTCCTGAACCGCCCGACGGGCCATTGTCATACTGAAACATATTGGAGTTCTTGAATTCTCGCATGATATAAAAATCCTTCCAAAGATGTGACGCTGGCTTCTCCTTTGATCCATGCTTTAGACAAGGTTGATTTAACAGGCGCTCTAGATTGGGGCCTGAACCTCCGCCCCTCTGGGGCTGCTTGCCCTTACGACGCTGACAGTTATCATGAGCATTGGTGTTAGCCACAAAGTCAAAACTATTGTCGGCCTTGCGCTTATCATTATTCCCATGACCTGCCGGGTTATGATGGTGTCCCTTGGTGTTGCCGTTTTTCTTTCCTTTCCCTGGTTTGTCCTCCTCCGAGTCAGGGTCTTTGGTATTATCTGAATCAGCATATTTAACCAAAGCGGCCATAAGAGTTGACATATCATTGCAGTGACGTTTGAGCCTTCCTAACTTCTGTTTGAGCGGCAGAAACCGGTAATTGCCCTCCAACATTAGCACTACGGTATCTGCATTGATACGATCCGACGAATGCAGAATAGCTGAGACCCGCTTCACCCAATGGGTTGTAGACTCCCCATCCTCTTGAACACAAGCGGCCAGGTCCACAATTGACATAGGCTGCTTACAAGTATCCTTAAAATTCTGGATAAACCGGTGCTTTAATTCGGCCCATGATCCGACAGAGTTAGCTGGCAAGCTCTTTAACCAAGTACGAGTTGTCCCCTCCAACATCATGGTGAAGTATTTAGCACACACCGCCTCATCCACATCTAACATCTCCATTGCCATCTCGTAGCTTTCAACCCATGCCTCTGGTTGCAAATCGGCGGTGTAATTGGGTACTTTACGAGGTCCCTTGAAATCCTCTGGCAGTCGTACATTACGTAAAGCGGGGGTGAGACACGGCACCCCTAAGGAATTGAAGACCACACCTGGCTCCACTGAAGCGGTAGGGGGAACCGGAGTAGGTTGACGAACTCCATGTAGAGCTGCTAACTCGGCCTCTCGACGTGCACGACCATGATCCACCACATCCTGCGCATTAGCACCTCCACCTGCCGGGTTGTGCCCTCGTGGCGAGTTACGGTGACGTGCACTGCTTGACACGGTCGGTCCATCCTCAACGTGCCTGCTGTAGCTCCAGCTCGGGCGGGGGGTGGAATGAATCCTCTCGCGACTATGCAAATAAGCCTGCTGATGGTCTAAAGCTGTTTGAAGGAGCTCTCTGGCTCGTCGTGCCTCAATCGCAACTGGTGACTCGCTGTCGGTTGGGAGGGCTGCCAATCATGAAGCGGCGGCCACAATGTTGTCCAACGGGTTGGAGTAATGCCTCGGGGGCGTCGGAACATACTGCGGCACAATGTTGTTTTGATGAGGCGGGTCCATCGTTTGCGGTTGAACCGACACTCCTGTTCCCGGTGCCTCCGTCCGGTTTAATACTGGTTGGTTACTAGCTCCTGCTCCTGGCGTGTTGAAGAGATTTCTTGGCTCATAACCTGGTGGGAGATGCGACCGGTATCTTCTTCTCATGACTTCCTCTGAGGCATTCTGATCCAGCCTAAGCCGGTAGGCCTGAGCTTCTAACTCGGCCTGTTCCGTAGCCATCCTAGCGTTATCTGCTGCTAGATCTGCCTTAGACTGAGTTATCTGATCTTTCACCTTTGCAATCTCCGCATTGTGCTGGTCCCGGGCTGCTGCATCCACCTCCGTGGCCATCAATGTTGCCAAAGTGTCGAACAAATCAGACATAACTTGAGCCAGAGGCGGCGCAGAGCCCCCTGCTCCCGCTGGCGTTGCTATCGCTGAACTGGAGAGCATTGCCGCGGCGATTGATGAGTGGTGTGCTGATTGTGTACCGGCCATGAAGATAGCGACCCGGTTTGGCAGATCGAGGGGGTCTGGAATACTGTTGCCATCGGAACCTCCGCTAATCCGACCGTCCTACAACTGATATAGCGGTTCCGTCTCTCCAGTTGAAGACTCGTCGTCAGAGCAGACAATGGTTTCTCCATCAGATGTCGGTCCATCCTCATATTCCGCTCCACGGATGACACCTACGAAGACATGCCTTGCTGCGGGCTAAATCGGGGAAGGGCTTGCACGCTGAGCCGTCTCGATGATGTCGGTGCACGTGTCCGGCTCAGGGCTCGGTTCGCCGATCTTGTCGATGAAGACGTGAATCCCACCAAAGGGGACCCGGTATCCGTATTCGATTGAACAGGCCTCGGGACCCCATCCTGCATCGTAGATGTAGAGCTTGCCGCGACGACTCTTCATCATCCGGCCCACAGCGTATCCCTTGAGTCCATCAAAGTTGCCCTTCAAGAACTCGAAACCATCGTGCGATAGCCCCATGGTGGGCGCCAACTGTCATGGGTTTGTCACGGCAGATGTCCTCGTGAAAGGACTTAGTCGTGGAGCCATCGCTACGGGTTAGCTTAAAGGGGTTAAACCGGACAAGGGACACGAGGGATTTTATACTAGTTCGGCCCCTTCGATGAAGGTGAAAGCCTACGTCTAGCTGTGGTTGGTATTGCTAGGGTTTCGATGACCATGGAGCGAATCCGCTTTGCCTGGCTCTCGAGTTGTTGTCCGTTGTTGTCAAACCGCGGTCGGGTCGTCCCTTTATATACATAGGTTGACGCCCGCCGGTTTACAGAGTCCCGAGGCCGGATCATAGATGTGTCCGGCTCGGTCTCTATTCCTCTAACTTACAATACACGTTACATGACAAAGTCGGTTTACATCTACAGGCTTTAACCCGCCTTTGGGCCTTGGGCCTTCGTAAAGCGCCACCATCTTCACGTCTTCATGGGCTTCTATCTTCATGGAGCTAACCCGGCCACTCCTAGCCGGTTTACCTCCAGTAATCATATCCCCAACACCATGGCTAACTCCTTAGTCACATTGAGCTCATTATGACGATGCATTACCGAGTGGGCCCAGAGATACCTCTCCGTCATACGGAGTGACAAATCCCAGTATCGATTCGTGCCAACCAACCGACTCTTTCGGAGATACCTGTAGTGCACCTTTATCGCCACCCAGTTATGTTGTGACGTTTGATACACCCAAAGCATTCCTACGGTATCCGGGAGTTGCACAATCTCATGGTCTAAGGAAATGATACTTTACATTAGAAAAGCTCTAGCAAACGAACTACACGATATTGTGATATGCTTAGGATTGGGTCTTGTCCATCACATCATTCTCCTAATGATGTGATCCCGTTATCAACGACATCCAATGTCCATGGTCAGGAAACCATAACCATCTATTGATTAACGAGCTAGTCAACTAGAGGCTTACTAGGGACATGTTGTGGTCTATGTATTCACACATGTATTACGGTTAATACAATTATAGCATGAACAACAGACAATTATCATGAACAAGGAAATATAATAATAACCATTTTATTATTCCCTCTAGGGAATATTTCCAACATCTGCCCTCGAGGCTAAGGGTTTGTACTAGTATCTATGTGTTTAATCTCTCTCTCTCTCTCTTTCTCTCTCTCTCTCTCTCTCTCTCTCTCTCTCTCGTGTTCTTGAGATGGCACGGTCTTGATGTATCGCGGGCTTTGTTAATATAGTCGGATCATATGGTGTTTTCCCCTCTCTATCTTGTTGTGAATTGGGTTTTCTCTTTGATATTTCGTTTTATCGGATTGAATACTTTTATGGATTTGAGAGCACTTGATGCATGTCTTGCATATGAATACCCGTGGTGACAATGGGGTATTATATTGATTCACTTGATATGTGTTTTGGCACTCAACTCGTGGATTCCCGAGGTGACATTGGGGTAATCTATGCATAGGGGTTGATGCACGTTCTCGTCTTTTGTTTCTCTGGTAGAAATCTTGGGGCACTCTTTGAGGTTCTTTGTGTTGGATTGAGTATTATGAATCTGAATTTGCTTTGGTGTTATTTTAGTATGAACTCTTAATAGGTCGATCAAAAAGAATAATTTGGTGTTATTTTAGTACGAACTCTTGAGAGATGAGTCGGAAAGAATAGCTTGGTGTTATTTTAGTACGAACTATTGGATAGATCGATAGGAAAGAACAGCTACAAATAATTTCTTCTTATGTTCTCCGCTAGATAGGAACATTGGAGTGATTCTTCATCGCACGTTGAGGGATGGTTATATGATCCAATTATATTAGCATTGTTGAGAGATTGCACTGGCGAAAGTACAGACCCTAGGCCTCATTTTCTAGCATTGCAATACCGTTTGTGCTCCGTATTATCAATTGCTACCTTGCGGTTTTTATTGTTCTTATTACAAAAACCAATATCTACTATCCATATTACACATATATCACCATATCTTCACTGAACTAGTGCACCTATACAAATTACCATTGTATTTGGTGTGTTGGGGACACAATAGACTCTTTGTTATTTGGTTGAAAGGTTGTTTGAGAGAGACCATATTCATCCTACGCCTCCCACAGATTGATAAACCTTAGGTCATCCACTTAAGGGAAAATTGCTACTGTCCTACAAAACTCTGCGCTTGGAGGCCCAACACAAGTCTACAAGAATAAAGTTGCGTAGTAGACATCATATAGTAGCAGAGCCAGAGCAGAACAATTGCTCAATGCACACAGTTAGTCCACAACTGCCATAACTTTAGCAGACAAACTCTGATTTCGAAGAACTCAAGCTTGATAGAAAGATAATGACAGAAATCTTTAGAACAAGCAAGAGCAATATGCCAAAAATGTAGAAGTGTGAAACCACCATAAATGAAGAACCGACAAAAACTCCAACATCTAAAGCATAATAGAAGAGCATATGAAATCCGTTTTTGATGAACTTGAGCTTGTCAAGAATATAACCACAAACTCCAAAACTTCACATAGAGAAAAGACAAACAAGAACAAAGAAAGAAGATGCCAATGATGAAAAAGTTTGAGCTCTCTATGAATGATACGATCAAGCTACTCACTCAAGAGCCCCACTTGATAGTACGACTATCGATCCTATAACCCGGTCTCCCAACTAACACCACGAGACTGGTAATATAGAAAACCTATCAAGGATATACCTTAGCCTTTTGCATAGTCCACTTGAGCTAGATGATGATGATCTTGACCTCCTCAAGTTGGACCACCTTTCTCGATTGCGTTGGCGTGATGATGACTAGTAAATTGCTCCCCCATACCCCATTATGGGTGAGCCTCTTTTAGGCACATCTTCACATGTCCATTATCACCAGAATCGACGGCAATTTTCGAGCATGTGATCTCTTCATGACGCTCTACTTGAACTTGCACAACGCAACCTTGATGACGACCACTACTTGATGTCATCCTCCATGGGTTATATGATATCCTCCTTTTGATGCAGCCCATGGAAAGATACCTAACCCCACATAGATACCTCACATAGATCATGGGTTGGTACACAAAAAGTAATGGGCAATGCTTACCATACCATGGGATCACTTATTGATCCCACTCAGTACATCTTCTACACTTTGTGTGTTGATCAACTTGAATACACTCTTTGCACTTAGTATTGATCAACCTTGTATACAATCTTCTCTCTTGATAAAGATGATGCCATGAAGGTAAACATGAATGCTCACACAATCTTCTTCTTCTTCAAGACATGCTTACAATAGGCTCAACTCTCACATGACCAATCTTTGGGTAACTCCCTGAATAACACCTTTGACCAACACATAATCTCCTTATAACCTTGAAACCAACATATGGTCTTTAAGCAATGCCTATGGACAAACCTTAAAGTATAACTCAAAACAACCAATATTAGTCCATAGGGATTGCCATCAATTACCAAAATCAAACATGGGGGCACCATGCTCTTTCACGAAGTCCTCCGGGGCGACCGTCGTCTTGCCATAAGGGAGGTGAGAACTGTGTGTCTCCAGCCTCCAACGATCAAGCAGGGCGGTTAGTGAAACATGGTTGATCTTCGATGGTGTATGCTTGAGCTGGAGGACGAAGGATAGTAGGCCCGCTCCCTCAAAGTACGGCTCGAACTGCTTGTCGTATGGCATCTCAGTGTCGTTTGTGTGTCCCCTCATTCGCTCACTTGGCAACAACTGTAAAAAACACAAATTGGCCACTCCCTTCAAATTGTGAAAAATAAAGTTAACATGAACAAGATTATGCTTATTACCTACACATTCTCAATATACCACCCATGATGCTCCTTGTCGTAATCACCGTCAAGCCCAAGATACCAACACCCATTGTCTGGATCATTAGCCATCCTAAGAAAATTGGCATTTCTCATCAATTATCTAACAAAAATTATATGTACATACATGACAACATCCATACTTGACACACTCATCCATACATATGCATTTTAGATTATCCATAAAAGTTAACCTTACTTCACCATTAATAATTTCTATGGCATACTCACTCCATCCACGAGTAAATGTACATCTAGCTTTTGTCCTAAGTCAAAGTTTTAAAACTTTGACCAACTTCATAGAAAAAGTAGCAACATTTATGGCACTAAATTAGTATCATGAGATCCGTTTTGAAATTACTTCCATAATATATCAATTTGATGTCATATGTATTAGGCTGCTGCCAATGCATGGGTGCTTAGATGAGGTGCTAAGCACATTAAATAGCTTAGCAACTATACTCCTCAATGCATAGGTGCTTAGCTTATGGTTGCTAAGCTTGCTTCATTTAATGATTTAGCAACTAAAGCTCTTCATGTATTGGTGGGCTTCCTTCCTTTAAATGTTTTGCCTAGGTTCACGCGCTTAGCATTGTTTCTTTCTGAGGTCACCACACTCATCTCTCTCCTCTTAAATAACTTGCCACATCAGATTTTTTGTCTACGTGGAAGGCTTAGCACCTGTATGTTGGGAAATGTAGTAATTTCAAAAAATTCCTACGCACACACATGATCATGGTGATGCATAGCAATGAGAGGGGAGAGTCTTGTCCACGTACCCTCGTAGACCGAAAGCAGAAGCGTTAGCACAACGCGGATGATGTAGTCATACGTCTTCATGATCCGACCGATCCAAGTACCGAACGCACGGCATCTCCGAGTTCAGCACACGTTCAGCTTGATGACGTCCCGCGAACTCCGATCCAGCAGAGCTTCACGGGACAGTTCCGTCAGCACGACGGCGTGGTGACGGTGATGATGTTGCTACCGATGCACGGCTTCGCCTAAGCACCGCTACGATATGGTCGACGTGGAATATGGTGGAAGGGGGCACCGCACACGGCTAAGAGATCAAGAGATCAATTGTTGTGTCTATGGGTTGCCCCCTGGCCATGTATATAAAGGAGTGGAGGAGGGGGAGAGGGCCGGCCCCTATGGCGCGCCCTGGAGGAGTCCTACTCCCACCGGGAGTAGGATTCCTCCCCTTCCAAGTAGTAGGAGTAGGAGACAAGGAAGGGGAAGAGGGAAGAGAAGGAAGGAGGGGGCGCCGCCCCTCCCCCTAGTCCAATTCGGACTAGTCATTGGGGGGGCGTGGCCTACCTCTCTATCTCCCCTAAAGCAACAAAATACATGGCAGGGATCCACTCAAGATGCTTGACAAAAGATGAACACTTAGCTACGGCTAATTCACTCAATAGCAGGTTCAAACAAGCATGGCAAAAGTGCAAACGATGTCAGGTTATAGACTTAGTGAAAATAACAACAAGTCAGAAATTTAACATCAGGAAGCAATGTTTAGAGCAAGGTAACAACATGCTACAGGAACATATCATGGCAAAGCAAGGCATGGCATGAAGCTACTCAAAGCATACAACAAAAGTCCCTTACTGACCATAAGCCAAAAGGGATTAGAAAATACAATGGCAACCATGCGAACATAGCAATTATCGTTAACAGATTCAGACTTAGTAGAAAACTGGAACATGGCAAAACAGATATTAAGTAGGCATGTTTACGAGCTCGATGCACTCACCACAAGGCATTGCATGACAAACTAAGCATACACCCAGCAAGTAGACATGGCATAGAAGCTAAACATCGCAAGAATAACAACATAGCATGCATGGATAAACTAGAACAACCTCGGCAAAAATGCTTAACACGTAAACATTCTGCCAGGAGCATTTTATAGCAAAAGTAGAGCTCGATTGAGTCAAGCTAGGGTGCTCCATAAATGCAAACAAAGACATGGATGGATAGAGCACAACAATATCTACAAAACATCCTTACTGATCATGATCAAAAGAGGCATGGATCACTCTGTAGCAACAAGAATACATGGCATAAAAATATTGACAGGGCAAAGACTTAGAATATTTTGAAGTCCCTGAAATCAGCAACATTGAGAGGGCTACTTTGCATGCTTGTACTAGTCACCACAGAGATCACAAAAATACATGGCATACACCCCTGTAAATATGGCATGGCATACTTCAAAACTCATGTAGAGCTCAAGTTCATAGGAGGCACACAACAATCATGGCAAAAATGACAAATGTCCAATTACTGATAATAATCTGAAACTAACATCAACTAGCACTCTTGCAACAGCATTTAGGGCATCAAGATGAGCTCAAATGAACATGATGCAATGAGATGAAATGAAGTACTCGCCGAGATGAACAATTTGATATGCTACACGCCCAAAACGGAGCCACGGTTGCAGAGATACTGCATGATGAAAAGTGCATAAAAAACTAGGGTTAGGGCAAAAGGTCAACCGATCTAGATCTGGATCTGGGGCAGCGCGCGGATCGAGGTTCGTCGCTGGAGTTCCTGTTCACCGGAGTTGAAGCACTCGTCGGAGATGCGAGGAAGAGGCGGCCGGCGGGGACGCGGTCGTCGCCGGAGCGGTGTGGCCGCGGCGGAGGCGGGCGGCGGCTGCGGAAGCCGAGGCGACGCGGAAGCCGAGGCGGCAGAGCGGCGGCTGGTCGAGGCGGCGGCGCTGGAGTAGGGCGGAGGCGGCGGCCGGTGAGAGGAGGCTGGCGCGGCTTGGCTCTTGGGCGGCGGGGACGGCGCGCGGGCGACGGGGCAGCTTCGGGCCGCGGGGGTTCTCCCTAGGCCCGAGCGGGCCGGCGGCGGGGGAGAGATGGCGGCGACACGTGGCGGGCGCTGAGTGGCGGCGGTGCGGTTGTCCGGCGCGGCCCGGACGTTGTCCGACGCGCGGAGAGGAAGGGGGCTAGGTTAGGGTGCGAAATGACCCGGGATTTCGGGGAGGAGGCTATATTTATAGGTAGGAGGAGCTAGGAGGCTCCAAATTGAGCACGGTTTGCGGCCACATGATCGTGATCAAACGACCTAGATGATGGAAAGGGTTTAGGTGGGTTTTGGGCCACTTTGGAGGGGTGTTGGGCTGCAACACACACAAGGCCTTTTCGGTCCCTCGGTTAACCGTTGGAGTATCAAACGAAGTCCAAATGGCACGAAACTTGACAGGCGGTATACCGGTAGTAAACCAAGGCCTCTAGGCAAGTCTCGGTCCAATCAGAAAACGTTTAACACCCGCACACGAAAAGAGGTAGAAAGGGACACCGGAGGAAATAGGAGCGCTGGAATGCAAAACGGACAACGGGGAAAATGCTCGGATGCATGAGACGAACACGTATGCAAATGCAATGCACACGATGACATGATATGAGATGCATGACAAAGACAAAACAACACGAAGACAAAAACCTAACGACGAGGCAATAACATAACTTAGTGCCGGAAATGGCAAGAGTTGGAATACAAATATGGCAAGTTACATACGGGGTGTTACAACACTCCACCACTATGAAAGGATCTCGTCCCGAGATCTAGGACTGGAAAAACTCCGGGTACTCAGAACGGAGGTGATCCTCGCGTTCCTAGGTGGCTTCACAGTCGAAATGATCTGACCACTTGACTTTCAGGAATTTTATAGACTTGTTCCGAGTCTTGCGCTCAGTTTCTTCAAGAATAGCAATAGGGTGCTCACGATAAGACAGGTCTTCTTGGAGATCAATCTCTTCGAAGTCGACGGTGCGGTCAGGAGTCTTGAAACACTTGCGGAGTTGAGACACGTGAAACACGTCGTGCACATTTGCAAAGTTGGAGGGAAGCTCAAGTTGATAGGCGTGATCGCCTCTTTGGCCAATGATCTTGAAAGGACCCACGTATCTAGGGGAAAGCTTCCCTTTGATACCGAAGCGACGAGTACCTTTCATTGGAGAGACGCGGAGGTAGACATGGTCTTCGATCTCGAAAGCCAAGTCACGATGCTTGCTATCATAGTAACTCTTCTGGCGCGATTGCGCGGCTTTGAGATTTTCACGAATGACTTTGCACATTTCTTCTGCCTCTTTGATCAAGTCATTGCCAAGAAGTTGGTGTTCACCAGTCTCTGACCAGTTAAGAGGAGTACGACACTTCCTGCCATAGAGAATCTCGAATGGGGCCTTGCCCGAACTCACTTGGAAGCTGTTGTTGTAGGAGAACTCGGCATATGGAAGAAAATATTCCCACTTCATACCGAAAGAGATGACACATTCCCTGAGCATATCTTCAAGAATTTGATTAACTTGCTCGACTTGGCCACTAGTTTGAGGATGAAAGGCTGCGCTGAAGCGAATGTTGGTGCCCATGGCCTTGATTCCCTTGGTTGCGCTCTTGCAATATTTGCATGATCAGCTGCGTGTTGGCATTGGTAGCGGCCATCACAGCTTGCCATGCCCCCGGAGATGGAGGTGGTGGCGGCTATTCAGGGTTCTGACGCGTTGGAGGAGCCATCCTGAAGAGGGTGACATCCGTTAACATCTTGACAGACATATATTCAAGCTGAATCAAATGGATCGAAATTGCAACATATAGTCTTAACATCCGAACAAAATGAACGAATGCATTCCAATTGAAATGGTCACACTTCCATAAATTGAGAAGCCACTTAGATAGAGGTAGAAGAATAAAACAACAAGGTACGAACAAGAACAAATACTTGGTGAAGATTACCCAATCACAAACCAAATATTCGCGGAAGAAATACTAGAGCTACATGAAGTCCCACCTATGAAACTCCCAGACCTTTACGGTTATGCAATCAGGTGTTGGGGATACGAGGGAAGCATAATATCTCACCCAAAGCAAGCAAATCCTACATCCATATGTATCCATCCTTCAACACATAACCAAGAAACCTTCGGAAATCATCTACCTCAACCTTCGAAAAGCATCCATTATACGAGTTATGGCAATACTCCCGAACACCCGCCCCAGTACTGGGTGGCGTCGAGGTTATCTCACCAACAACTGCATAAAGGAGATTTTCGATGTTGGCGAAACTCAGGTATTCCAGAATTGCAACGATAAAATTATGACGACAACACCTCGGAGCTCAACTCCCCGGGACACTGCCACAACCCCTAAATGTCAGGAGGCACCAAGAACAATGTTCTCGTCACAAAACCATCGGAACGATTCCAAGATACCCGCGTGATCCTAAATTTTTTTAGTGAAATTTGAGAAGAGAAGAGTCAAAACTCTACGTCAGGATGCCTCACCAGAGCGACAAAGGGACTGAGGAGTAAAATGAATCCTACTCTCCGATATATATAATCCTAAATGACTCAAAACATTTTTGTAGACTCAACAACGCCAACGATTTGATCAATCAGGGGGCTCCTAAGGTCGGGGAAGGCTCTGATTACCAACTTGTAACACCCACAATGCGGCTATATCTCTCACGTGTCGAAGCACGACTTAGAGGCATAACCGCATTGTAAGCAATGTCGCAAGTGAGGTAATCTTCACAACAACCCATGTAATGAATAAGGAAAAGAGGTACATAGTTGGCTTACACTCGCCACGTCACACAATAGCATAAATATCATTACATTCATCCAAATACAATCAAGGTCCGACTACGGAACCAAAATAAAGAACAACCCCAAATGCGACAAAGTCCCCGATCGCCCCAACTGGGCACCACTACTGATCGTCTGGAAAGGAAACATAGTATCGTCCTGAGTCCTCATCGAACTCCCACTTGAGCTCAGTCGAATCACCTGGAGCGGTATCATCGGTCCCTGCATCTGGTTTTGGAAGTAAACTGTGAGTCACGGGGACTCAGCAATCTCACACCCTCGCGATCAAGACTATTTAAGCTTATAGGTAGGTAAAAGGCATGAGGTGGAGCTATAGCAAGCAACTAGCATATAAGGTGGCTAACATACGCAAATGAGAGCGAGAAGAGAAGGCAAAGGCACGATCGATAAACTATGATCAAGAAGTGATCCTAGAACAACCTACGATCAAGCATAACTCGAGACCGTGTTCTCTTCCCGGACTCCGCCGAAAAGAGACCATCACGGCCACACACTCTGTTGATTCATTTTAATTAAGTTAAGTTTCAAGTTATCTACAACCGGACATTAACAAATTCCCATCTGCCCATAACCACGAGCACGGCTTTCGAAAGATCAAATCCCTGCAGGGGAGTCCCAACTTAGCCCCTCACAAGCTCTCACGGTCAACGAAGGATATTCCTTCTCCCAAGACAATCCGATCAGACTCGGAATCCCGGTTACCAGACATCTCGACAATGGTAAAACTAAACCAGCAAAGCCGCCCGAATGTGCCGACAAATCCCGATAGGAGCTGCACATATCTCGTTCTCAGGGCACACTCGGATGAGCTAGACGTCGGGTAGGCCAGCCTAGAGTTTCCCCTGGTGGCACCGGACATCGCCAAGTTTGGACCAACACTCAGAGGAGCACTGGCCCGGGGGGGTTTAAAATAAAGATGACCCTCGGGCTCCGGAAACCCAAGGGAAAAAGAGGCTAGGTGGCAAATGGTAAAACCAAGGTTGGGCGTTGCTGGAGGAGTTTTATTCAAGGCGAACTGTCAAGGGGTTCCCATTATAACCCAACCGTGTAAGGAACGCAAAATCAAGGAACATAACACCGGTATGACGGAAACTAGGGCGGCAAGAGTGGAACAAAACACTAGGCATAAGGCCGAGCCTTCCGCCCTTTACCAAGTATATAGGTGCATTAAATAGACAAGATATAATAATGATATCCCAACAATAAACATGTTCCACAAGGAACAAACTTCAATCTTCACCTGCAAGTAGCAACGCTATAAGAGGGGCTGAGCAAAGCGGTAACATAGCCAAACAACGGTTTGCTAGGACAAGGTGGGTTAGAGGTCTGACATGGCAATATGGGAGGCATGATAAGCAAGTGGTAGGTATCATAGCATAGGCATAGCAATAGAGCGAGCATCTAGCAAGCAAAGATAGAAGTGATTTCGAGGGTATGGTCATCTTGCCTACAAAGTTCTCCGAGTTGACGTCAGCTTGATCCTCGTAAACGTACTCAACGGGCTCCTCGATCACGTACTTGTCTCCCGGCTCTACCCAAAGCAAGAACACAAGCAAAGGGAGACACAATCAACCACGTGCAATGCACAAACAACATGATGCAAAAACATGACATGATATGCGGGAGGTGATATGTGATGCATATGCATGTTTTGGAAAGGAAAGATTGAACCTGGCCTCAACTTGGAAAACCAAGAGTGCCACTGGAAAGAGGAGTTGATTTCGGTCGAAATCGATATAAAGATCACGGGAATCGGATGCACGGTTTGCAAATGGCAAGCAAAACAAATATGGCACCGATGTGCGATAAACAACACGAGGCCATCTAAATGCATCAAGAACAACAAGCTACTGCACTCTAACATGGCAAAAAAATACATGGCAGGGATCCACTCAAGATGCTTGACAAAAGATGAACACTTAGCTACGGCTAATTCACTCAATAGTAGGTTCAAACAAGCATGGCAAAAGTGCAAACGATATCAGGTTACAGACTTAGTGAAAATAACAACAAGTCAGGAATTTAACATCAGGAAGCAATGTTTAGAGCAAGGTAACAACATGCTACATGAACATATCATGGCAAAGCAAGGCATGTCATGAAGCTACTCAAAGCATACAACAAAAGTCCCTTACTGACCATAAGCCAAAAGGGATCAGAAAATACAATGGCAACCATGCGAACATAGCAATTATCGTTAACAGATTCAGACTTAGTAGAAAACTGGAACATGGCAAAACAGATATTAAGTAGGCATGTTTACGAGCTCAATGCACTCACCACAAGGCATTGCATGACAAACTAAGCATACACCCAGCAAGTAGACATGGCATAGAAGCTAAACATCGCAAGAACAACAACATAGCATGCATGGATAAACTAGAACAACCTCGGCAAAAATGCTTAACACGTAAACATTCTACCAGGAGCATTTTATAGCAAAAGTAGAGCTCGATTGAGTCAAGCTAGGGTGCTCCATAAATGCAAACAAAGACATGGATGGATAGAGCACAATAATATCTACAAAACATCCTTACTGATCATGATCAAAAGAGGCATGGATCACTCTGTAGCAACAAGAACACATGGCATAAAAATATTGACAGGGCAAAGACTTAGAATATTTTGAAGTCCCTGAAATCAGCAACATTGAGAGGGCTACTTTGCATGCTTGTACTAGTCACCATAGAGATCACAAAAATACATGGCATACACCCCTCTAAATATGGCATGGCATACTTCAAAACTCATGTAGAGCTCAAGTTCACAGGAGGCACACAACAATCATGGCAAAAATGACAAATGTCCAATTACTGATAATAATCTGAAACTAACATCAACTAGCACTCTTGCAACAGCATTTAGGGCATCAAGATGAGCTCAAATGAACATGATGCAATGAGATGAAATGAAGTACTCGTCGAGATGAACAATTTGATATGCTACACGCCCAAAACGGAGCCACGGTTGCAGAGATACTGCATGATGAAAAGTGCATAAAAACTAGGGTTAGGGCAAAAGGTCAACCGATCTAGATCTGGATCCGGGGCAGCGCGCGGATCGAGGTTCGTCGTCGGAGTTCCTGTTCACCGGAGTTGAAGCACTCGCCGGAGATGCGAGGAAGAGGCGGCCGACGGGGACGCGGTCGTCACCGGAGCGATGTGGCTGCGGCGGAGGAGGGCGGCGGCTGTGGAAGCCGAGGCGAGGCAGAAGCCGAGGCGGCGGAGCAGCGGCCGGTCAAGGTGGCGGCGCCGGAGTAGGGCGGAGGCGGCGGCCGGTGAGAGGAGGCGGGCGCGGCTCGGCTCTCGGGCGGCGGGGCAGCTTCGGTCGCGGGGGCTCTCCCTGGGCCCGAGCGGGCCGGCGGCGGGGGAGAGATGGCGGTGACACGTGGTGGGTGCTGAGTGGCGGCGGTGCGGTTGTCCGGCGCCGCCTGGACGTTGTCCGGTGCGTGCAGAGGAAGGGAGCTAGATTAGGGTGCGAAATGACCCGGGACTTCGGGGAGGAGGCTATATTTATAGGTAGGAGGAGCTAGGAGGATCCAAATTGAGCACGGTTTGCGGCCACATGATCGTGATCGAACGGCCTAGATGATGGAGGGGGTTTAGGTGGGTTTTGGGCCACTTTGGAGGGGTGTTGGGCTGCAACACACACGAGGCCTTTTCGGTCCCTCGGTTAACCTTTGGAGTATCAAACGAAGTCCAAATGGCACGAAACTTGACAGGCGGTCTACCGGTAGTAAACCAAGGCTGCTTGGCAAGTCTCGGTTCAATCCGAAAAAGTTTAACACCCGCACATGAAAAGAGGTAGAAAGGGACACCGGAGGACATAGGAGCGCTGGAATGCAAAACGGATAACGGGGAAAATGCTCGGATGCATGAGACGAACACGTATGCAAATGCAATGCACGTGATAATATGATATGAGATGCATGACAAAGACAAAATAACACGAAGACAAAAACCCGACAACGAGGCAATAACATAACTTAGTGCCGGAAATGGCAAGAGTTGGAATACAAATATGGCAAGTTACATACGGGGTGTTACAGGTATGTACTCATTTAAAAAACTTATCAAGTGTCTTTATCTATCTCTATAGATCTTGATGCTCGATGTGTAAGCAGCTTCATCGAGGTCTTTCTTTGAAAAACTCTTTTCGAACACTCCTTTATGCTTTCCAGAAAATTCTACATTATTTCCGATCAACAATATGTCATTCACATATACTTATCAGAAATGATGTAGTGCTCCCACTCACTTTCTTGTAAATACAGGCTTCACCGCAAGTTTGTATAAAACCATATGCTTTGATCACTTTATCAAAGCATATATTCCAACTCCGAGATGCTTGCACCAGTCCATAGATGGATCGCTGGAGCTTGCTCACTTTGTTAGCACCTTTAGGATCAACAAAACCTTCTGTTTGCATCATATACAATTCTTCTTTAAGAAATCCATTAAGGAATATAGTTTTGACATCCATTTGCCAGATTTCATAAAATGCGGCAACTGCTAACATGATTCAGACAGACTTTTAAGCATCGAAACGAGTGAGAAAACCTCATCATAGTCAACACATTGAACTTGTCAAAAACATTTGGCGACAATTCGAGCTTTGTAGATAGTAACACTACTATCAGCGTCTGTCTTCCCCTTGAAGATCCATTTATTGCTAATGACTCACTGATCATCGGGCAAGTCAATCAAAGTCCATACTTTGTTCTCATACATGGATCCCATCTCAGATTTCATGGCCTTGAGCCATTTTGCGGAATCTGGGCTCATCATCGCTTCCTCATAGTTCGTAGGTTCGTCATGGTCTAGTAACATGACTTCCAGAAAGGATTGCCGTACCACTCTGGTGCAGACCATACTCTGGTTGTCCTACGAGGTTCGGTAGCAACTTGATCTGAAGTTTCATGATCATCATCATTAGCTTCCTCAGTAATTGGTGTAGGAACCACTAGAACTGATTTCTGTGATGAACTACTTTCCAATTCGGGAGAAGGTACATTTACCTTATCAAGTTCTACATTCCTCCCACTCACTTCTTTCGAGAGAAACTCCTTCTCTAGAAAGGATCCATTCTTAGCAACAAATGTCTTGCCTTCGGATCTGTGATAGAAGGTGTACCCAACAGTTTCTTTTGGGTATCCTATGAAGATGCACTTTTCCGATTTAGGTTTGTGCTTATCTGGCTGAAAATTTTTCACATAAGCATCACAACCCCAAACTTTAAGAAACGACAGCTTAGGTTTCTAGCCAAACCATAGTTCATACGGTGTCGTCTCAGCGGATTTAGATGGCGCCCTATTTAACGTGAATGCACCTGTCTCTAATGCATAACCCCAAAATGATAGCGGTAAATCGGTAAGAGACATCATAGATTGCACCATATCTAGTAAAGTGCGATTATGAGTTCGGACACACCATTACGCTGTGGTGTTCCAGGTGGCGTGAGTTGCGAAACTATTTCGCATTGTTTCAAATGAAGACCAAACTTGTAACTCAAATATTCTCCTCCACGATCAGATTGTAGAAACTTTATTTTCTTGTTACGATGATTTTCCACTTCACTCTAAAATTCTTTGAACTTTTCAAACGTTTCAGACTTATGTTTCATCAAGTAGATATACCCATATCTTACTCAAATCATCTGTGAAGGTCAAAAAATAACGATACCCGCTGCGAGTCTCAACACTCATCAGACGTCATACATCAGTATGTATTATTTCCAATAAGTCAGTTGCTCGCTCCATTGTTCTGGAGAACGGAGTTTTAGTCATCTTGCCTATGAGGCATGGTTTGCAAGCATCAACTGGTTCATAATCAAGTGATTCCAAAAGCCCATCAGCATGGATTTTCTTCATGCACTTTACGCCAATATGACCTAAATGGCAATGCCGCAAATAAGTTGCACTATCATTATTAACTTTGCATCTTTTGGTTTCAATATTATGAATATGTGTATCACTACGATCGAGATTCAATAAACCATTCACCTTGGCTATATGACCATTGAAGGTTTTATTCATGCAGACAGAACAACAATTATTCTCTGACTTTAAATGAATAACTGTATTGCAATAAACATGATTAAATCATATTCATGCTTAACGCAAACACCAAATAACATTTATGTAGGTTCAACACTAATCCCGAAAGTATAGGGAGTGTGCGATGATGATCATATCAATTTTTGAACCACTTCCAACACACATCGTCACTTCACCCTTAACTAGTCTTTGTTCATTCTGCAACTCCCGTTTCGAGTTACTAATCTTAGCAACTGAACTAGTATCAAATACTGAGGGGTTGCTATAAACACTAGTAAAGTACACATCAATAACATGTATATCAAATATACCTTTGTTCACTTTGCCATCCTTCTTATCCGCCAAATACTTGGGGCAGTTCTGCTTCCAGTGACTAGTCCCTTTGCAGTAGAAGCACTTAGTCTCAGGCTTAGGTCTAGACTTGGGCTTCTTCACTTGAGCAGCAACTTGCTTGTCGCTCTTCTTGAAGTTCCACTTCCTCCTTTGCCCTTTTCTTGAAACTAGTGTTCTTGCCAACCATCAATACTTGATGCTCTTTCTTGATTTCTACCTTTGTTGATTTTAGCATCACGAAGAGCTTGGGAATCGTTTCTGTTATCCCTTGCATATTATAGTTCATCACGAAGTTCTAGTAACTTGGTGATAGTGACTAGAGAACTCTGTCAATCACTATCTTATCTTGAAGATCAACTCCCACTTGATTCAAGTAATTGTAGTACTCAGACAATCTGAGCACATGCTCACTGGTTGAGCTATTCTCCTCCATCTTGCAGGCAAAGTACTTGTCAGAGGTCTCATACCTCTTGACTCGGGCATGAGTCTGAAATACCAATTTCAGCTCTTGGAACATCTTATATGCTCCGTGGCATTCAAAACGTTTTTGACGTCTCGGTTCTAAGCCGTAAAGCATGGTGCACTAAACTATCAAGTAGTCATCATATGATCTTTGCCAAACGTTCATAACGTCTGCATATGCTCCTGCAATAGGTCCGTCACCTAGCGGTGCATCAAGGACATAATTCTTCTGTGCAGCAATGAGGATAATCCTCAGATCACGGATCCAATCCGCATCATTGCTACTAACATCTTTCAACTTAGTTTTCTCTAGGAACATGTCAAAAATAAAACAGGGGAGCTAAACGCAGGCTATTGATCTACAACATAGATATGCTAATACTACCAGGACTAAATTCATGATAAATTAAAGTTCAATTAATCAAATTACTTAAGAACTCCCACTTAGATAGACATCCCTCTAATCATCTAAGTGATCACGTGATCCAAATCAACTAAACCATGTCCGATCATCACGTGAGATGGAGTAGTTTTCAATGGTGAACATCACTATGTTGATCATATCTACTATATAACTCACGCTCGACCTTTCGGTCTCTAGTGTTCCGAGGCCATATCTGCATATGCTAGGCTCATCATGTTTAACCTGAGTATTCTGCGTGTGCAAAACTGGCTTGCACCCGTTGTAGATGGACGTAGAGCTTATCACACCGATCATCACGTGGTGTCTCGGCACGACGAACTTTGGCAATGGTGCATACTCAGGGAGAACACTTTTATCTTGAAATTTAGTGAGAGATCATCTTATAATGCTACCGTCAATCAAAGCAAAATGAGATGCATAAACATCACATGCAATCAATACAAGTGATATGATATGGCCATCATCATGTTGTGCTTGTGATCTCCATCTCCGAAGCACTGTCATGATCACCATCGTCACCGGCACGACACCTTGATCTCCATCGTAGCATTGTTGTCATCTCGCCAACTATTGCTTCAACGACTATCGCTACCGCTTAGTGACAAAGTAAAGCAATTACAGGGCGATTGCATTGCATACAATAAAGCGACAACCATATGACTCCTGCCAGTTGCTGATAACTCCGTTACAAAACATGATCATCTCATACAATAAATATAGCATCATGTCTTGACCATATCACATCACAACATGCCCTGCAAAAACAAGTTAGACGTCCTCTACTTTGTTGTTGCAAGTTTTATGTGGTTGCTACGGGCTGAGCAAGAACCGTTCTTACCTACGCATCAAAACCACAATGATAGTTCGTCAAGTTAGGGCTGTTTTAACCTTCTCAAGGACCGGGCGTAGCCACACTCGGTTCAACTAAAGTTGGAGAAACTGACACCCGCCAGCCACCTGTGTGCAAAGCACGTCGGTAGAACCAGACTCGCGTAAGCGTACGCGTAATGTCGGTCCGGGCCGCTTCATCCAACAATACCGCCGAACCAAAGTATGACATGCTGGTAAGCAGTATGACTTGTATCGCCCACAACTCACTTGTGTTCTACTCATGCATATAACATATACGCAATAAAACCAGGCTCGGATGCCACTGTTGGGAAACGTAGTAATTTCAAAAATTTCCTACACACACACAGGATCATGGTGATGCATAGCAACGAGAGGGGAGAGTGTTGTCCACATACCCTCGTAGACCGAAAGCGGAAGCTTAGCACAACGCGGATGATGTAGTCGTACGTCTTCACGATCCGACCGATCCAAGTACCGAACGCACGGCACCTCCGAGTTCAGCACAGTTCAGCTCGATGACGTCCCGTGAACTCCAATCTAGCAAAGCTTCACGGGAGAGTTCCGTCAGCACGACGGCGTGGTGACGGTGATGATGTTGCTACCGACGCAGGGCTTCGCCTAAGCACCGCTACGATATGGTCTAGGTGGAATATGGTGGAGGGGGGCACCGCACACGGCTAAGATATCAATTGTTGTGTCTATGGGGTGCCCCTGGCCACATATATAAAGGAGTGGAGGAGGGGGAGAGGGTCGGCCCCTATGGTGCGCCCTGGAGGAGTCCTACTCCCACCGGGAGTAGGATTCCTCCCCTTCCAAGTAGTAGGAGTAGGAGACAAGGAAGGGGAAGAGGGAAGAGAAGGAAGGAGGGGGCGCCGCCCCCCTAGTCCAATTTGGACTAGTCATTGGGGGGGCGTGGCCTGCCTCTCTATCTCCCCTAAAGCCCAATAAGGCCCATATACTTCTTCCCCCGTATTCCCGTAACTCTCCGGTACTCCGAAAAATACCCGAACCACTCAGAACCTTTCCGATGTCTGAATATAGTCGTCCAATATATCGATCTTTACGTCTCTACCATTTCGAGACTCCTCGTCATGTCCCCGGTCAATAACCAATAGCGGAACCTAGATGCTCATATTGGCTCCCACATATTATACGAAGATCTTTATCGGTCAAACCGCATAACAACATACGTTCTTCCCTTTGTCATCGGTATGTTACTTGCCCGAGATTCGATCGTCGATATCTCAATACCTAGTTCAATCTCGTTACCGGCAAGTCTCTTTACTCATTCCGTAATGCATCATCCCGTAACTAACTCATTAGTCACATTGCTTGCAAGGCTTATAGTGATCTGCATTACCGAGAGGGCCCAGAGATACCTCGCCGACAATCGGAGTGACAAATCCTAATCTCGAAATACGCCAACTTAACAAGTACCTTTGGAGACACCTGTAGAGCACCTTTATAATCAACCAGTTATGTTGTGACGTTTGGTAGCACACACAGTGTTCCTTCGGTAAACGAGAGTTGCATAATCTCATAGTCATAGGAACATGTATAAGTCATGAAGAAAGCAATAGCAACATACTAAACGATCAAGTGCTAAGCTAACGGAATGGGTCAAGTCAATCACATAATTCTCCTAATGACGTGATCCCTTTAATCAAATGACAACTCATGTCTATGGCTAGGAAACATAACCATCTTTGATCAACGAGCTAGTCAAGTAGAGGCATACTAGTGACACTTTGTTTGTCTATGTATTCACACATATACTAAGTTTCTGGTTAATACAATTCTAGCATGAATAATAAACATTTATCATGATATAAGGAAATATAAATAACAACTTTATTATTGCCTCTAGGGCATATTTCCTTCACTGTACAAGGTGGAGCATTGGGAGGGGCCTTACTACTCTTTTCCATATAGTTAGTCAAATTTTCAAAATTTGACTTAGAACAAAAGGTAGAAGTACACTTGTTCACGGACAGAAGGAGTACATCCATAAAGGCATACTCCCTCTGTAAATAAATATAAGAGCATTTAGATCATTACCTTAGTGATCTAAACGCTCTTATATTTCTAAGAGCATTTAGATCATTACTTTAGTGATCTAAACGCTCTTATATTTCTTAATGGAGGGAGTACTTGAGACAATTCTTTTGCAGTTATATATATCCATTCATCCATAAAACCTACCCTTAGTGCACCTCTGACATTCTATATATCCATTCATTCATCCAACAATATCCATACATTTTGTTTGCAATCTATATATCAATTCGTCCATAAATCCCACCCTTAACCACTAACAATGTACATATCCACTCATTCATCCATACACATTGGAAAAAAAGCCTCCAACATTCATCCATACATATGCCAATTTAAGTGAAAACATCTATACGAGTATACAAGCACACATTCTTGTACACTTGCATATAACGCTAAACAAAACAACCCCCCAAAAATTGTAGGAACGAAAGGAGATTACCTTGCTCTACATGGGAGGGGGAGTGGGGGGGAGGGTCCACCAAAAAACCCGCATGGACGAAAGAGATCTGAGGTGGGATTGGAGGGAAGGAAAGAGGAGTTTCCTCTCTGTTCGGGATAAACAAGGGAGAACTGGTCGAATGGGTGGGGGGCCCACCCGCAGGCCCGTCAGCCATATACCTCTCCAAGCGCCTACCGCCAAACTCAGCGACGGTAGCATACCTTGACACGTATGCAAGACTGAGTGACGTGGCCGGGGTCTACCACCATTGACCATGTCCTTACCGCCGATGTCTCCCACGGTACGTTGTGTAACCTAACCGCCATCGATACTAGTGGTACCGAAAAGGTCAAATATGGGCCAAGTCTCAAAGTAGGATCAAATGGTGTTAATCATCAATTAAAATCAAAACAATGATTCTGGCCGTCGGGGTCACGCTATTTGCGCCTTTCGAACTTATTAAGCGACACCTCCATTTGAAAAGGGCTGACATCACTCATTATGGTTGCCCTGCTGCTCCCCCCATTCCCTTATACAAGGCCACTATCAAAAATACATTTTACATCAATACAAGACCACCAACAGTAACCAAGGCAAAAATTAATGATGTTTCCTCGTACTAGTAACTTTTTAATACTTACATGCATGTAGTCATAATGACACCTAGCCACTTGTCACACCCTAGCTAGTTCATGCATTAGAGTGTTGCATCATGTCTATCATTTCATCAGAAACTTGAAATGGGGATGCCAGAACCCCCAGCCCCCTCTGAAACCAACTAGGGTTTACTAAAAACTTTTTCAATGAACCTGAAATGCCCTTCTAAAATGTCCATCATTTTTGTCTTGGTTCAGAACCTCTGCCAAAAGTGTTGCACAATTTTCTAGGTCATCTTAGGGTCTTTGAATTAAATAATAAGTATTTGAATTTGGGCATTTAAAATTATATAAAATATTTCAAATGCTCAAATATTCCTAAACTGAAATGTTTCATGTTGGAAATATTCCAACTTTGGACCAGGAGCAGTTTGGTGATTTTAGGAGTTGCCTAGGTATTTTTTAAAATTCAACAAGGATGCAGAAAAATAGAAAAAGGAAAATAACAGAAAGACTTACCTGGCGCCCGCTAACCGGCCCACCTGCCGGCCCAGCCCAGCGCCGCGCCAGCGAGCTGCTTGGCCGGCCAGGCAGGCAGGCAGGTGCTCGATGGCGAGCACCGCATGGGTGCCACGCACCTGCTCGCCGCCTCGCCGCTCCACTCGCCCGGCTAACGCCGTGGATCGACCCCTCTCTCTCCCCCGAACCCCCCCAGACGTCCCCTCTCCTCTCCAGCTCCTCCCCCTTGCGCTCCCCAGCCATGGCCGACGCCACCGCCGCCGCTCCATCACCGTAGCCGCGCTCCCCGCCGCCCGTGCGTCGTCTCGTCGTGTCCAGGAGCTCCGCCGCCGTCCACTTCGTCGAGCTAACCGAGCCCCGCGTGCTCGTGAGGCCCGAGTCCACCGCACCGACCTCGCCCGAGTTCGCCGTCGCCGGAGATCCCTTTCAACGCCGTCGCCGCATCAGCTCGTCCCCGACCTCGCCGGTGGCCTCTACGGGTGCTCTGTGAGCCTAGCTACCTCTCCTACTCTTCCTCTCTCGCCCCTCTCCTACTCTTCCTCTCTCGCCTACGTGCTCCCGGCCATCCTCCGGCCACCTCTCGGTGTCCATCGCACTCACCATGCTGCGTTGAGTCCAACCGTGCACTCCCCGCACCTCACCGCACACCCTAGCCTCGAGTTCGTCCCCAACCGAACTCCGGTGGCCGCCTAGGTCGTCGCCGGCGCCAACTCCGACCACCCCGACCCCAACTGACTCCACCAAGAGCCGCGGCTCGTCCTCAGCTCCACCCCGATGCCCTCCGCGACCCATTTGGTGGCCGGAACGGCAAAAACCACTTCCGCCGCCGCGTCGGGCTCGCCGGTGGCTAAACGCCGGTGCAGCCGTGTTGACTTTGACCACGGGTGGGCCCTGGTTGACTCTGTTGAGTCAATGACAGGTGGGGCCCCCTTCTGCTAATTATCCAGATTAGTTTAAACTAAATTAAATTAGTTAATTAGCCACTGACACCCACGCGTCAGGTTTGACCTGGACCGGGTCTGTTGACTTGCTGAGGTCAGCATGACCTCATGCTGACGCAGTAATCCTTTTCTGGAATTAAAATAAATCTAAAATGATTTATAAATTCCAGAAAATAACCCAAACTTCAAAAATTCATATAAATTCAACCGTAGCTCCAAATCAAACAAATTATATATGAAAAATGATCAGAAAAATCCAATCTATCCATCTGTACTAGTTTCATGCATGTTTAAACAAGCTAACTTGAGGTTTAGTGCAAAACATGATAAAGCACTATTTAAGATCACAAATGTGTTTGGAATTTGAATCTTTGGTTCAAATTGGCTCTAACCCATCTGGTCTTAGTTGCATTAGCCCAACACACTCATACTGCCATGTCTCATGCATGCATCATATTGTTGCATATTGTTTGGTGACGTTGTGTATCGGTGTTCTTTGCGGCAGGTTCTGCCCCCGAGGAGTAACGTGACTACCCTAACGAAGAGCAATATCAGTGCACCGACCCATCAGGCAAGCAACCAACCAGTTGATCATATCGATACAATCCCATATTCTCGCTTCTGCTCTCTTTTACTGCATTAAGACAACGCGTTTCAAACTGCTGTGTGCTACGGTAGTTGAACCCATTTCCTCTGCATGACCTGTCATTGCCACAGTAACTAGATGAAACCCACTAGCATGTGTAGGAGTTGATTGAGCCATATGTATGTGTTGTTCCTACCTTGCTATTCCTGCTATGCTTAGAGTCGTGTCAGGTCTGGTTCATCTGGGTGATGGGCTAGAGTGAAATGATCATGCCGGTATTGAGAGTGATGTGGTGAACACGATTTGGTAAAGGTATCGATGAGAGGCCATGTAGGAGTACATGGTGGGTTGTTTCATTGAAGCCGACCTTAAGCACTAAGATCTGTATGTGTGATTTAAGAATCAGCTACTACCATGCATTGGGCCCGAAACCAATGGACCCTCTCGGCTTCTTATTCACCCTAGTTCTCTGTCCAGGAGTTGCAAGTAGTTTCTGGTGTTTGTAGCCTACTGGAGGCCGTGGACAGCGCTGACCGTAGGGGTGAGCTGTGATGCGGTAGGTACGTGGCACGGTGTACCGGATACTCGTTAGGTATCTCGGGAACCCTGTACACATCGTTCGGGGCCGTATGGGAAAACTCGGCCGGACTCCCTGCGGATGGAACCTGGATAGGCGATAAACCTGGATTGGAGACTTAGGTGATTAGGTAGGTCGTGGCCGACACCCACGTTGGGCTTCCGCTTGAAGGTTGCCGAGTACATGTCGTGTAAACGGCGGTAAGTGGTGAGAGCGTGTATGAAGAAGTACACCCCTGCAGGGTTAACCTAATCTATTCGAATAGCCGCGTCCGCGGTGAAGGACTACTTGGTTGCCTATACAGTTCATAGACAAGTAAACTGGAAACTACTAAAAGCTTCAAGATAAGCGTGAGTGCCGAGGATGGCCCCTCCGTAGGAAGACGGAGGTGGATTCTCGGTAGTGTATTGAAGTGGTGAGTAGTGGACTCGTGTGCGCAAAACCATTTCAAGTTGGAGTCTCGTAGGATAGTTTAGCCAAGAGTCAAAGCTGGCTTGCTGCAATAACTCCACCAACCCTTCTTGATAATGTGCATGTATGTAGGATCTGACGTAAGTCTTGCTGGGTACCTTTGTACTCATGTTGCTATAATTTACATTTTACAGAAGACGCTGCAACCCCTTCTGATGGGTTCTTCGTAGACGTTGACATCGATGGGTAGACTAAGGCCCAGGTGGTAATCCTGAGCTTGTGAAGGTCCACGTAGTATAGCTAGGCTTTCCAAGCCTCTTTTATTTTACCAGTTGTCTGTACTCAGACAAGTTACTTTCGCTGCTGGCTTGTATGACTGTATGACTTGAATGTGGGTCGTGTGACCCGTACTTGTATGTATGTTATGTATGGCTCTCTGAGCCTTTAAATAAAGTACTTGTGTCGTAGAGTCATGTTGTGATGCCTTGTTGTATTTGCACATATCGAGCATATTGTGTGTATGATTGAAATGCTTGGTATGTGTGGGATCTGACTATCTAGTTGTTTATCTTTAGTAGCCTCTCTTACCGGGAAATGTCTCCTAGTGTTTCCATTGAGCCATGGTAGCTTGCTACTGCTCCGGAACACTTAGGCTGGCCGGCATGTGTCCTTCTTCGTTCCTGTGTCTGTCCCTTCGGGGAAATGTCACGCATTGAGTACCGGAGCCCTGTTAGCCCGCTACAGCCCGGTTTACCGGAGTCCTGCTAGCCCAGTGCTACAGCCCGGACCCACTTGCTGATGACCGACACATTCGATGTTGGGTCATGGATGCCTGTCCCTGTAAGTCTGTGCCACTTTGGGTTTACGACTAGTCATGTCAGCCCGGGCTCCTTATCATATGGATGCTAGCGACATCATCATATACGTGAGCCAAAAGGCGCAAATGGTCCCGGGCAAAGGTAAGGCGACACCCGTGGGAGTACCATGCGTGAGGCCGCAAAGTGATATGGGGTGTTACAGGCTAGATCGATGTGACATTGAGTCGGGGTCCTGACAGCGTTGGTATCAGAGCCGGACTGCCTGTAGGTTCTCCAAGCCAAACTGGTTGATGTTGAGTCTAGAAATGCTTTAGTTATATATAGGGGAATTGATTGTGGGATGGTACGTAAGGCTCTTTTTACTTCTTTACCTCATGGCATTCTGATCTGAGTCAGTCCATTCTTCTACCGAGGATTAAGGATTAGAATCTTCTCTCTCTATCAGGTTCACGTGTTACGAATCAGTAGTACCTTATAGGTTTGATGACTACAAGCCTAGTTCAGTTCTACTACCTTGTTATGCTGATAAGTTGAACTCAGAACCTTGATATGATATTGTTGAGTGTCTATGCAACTTTTTGATAAATGTCTCAAACCTTTCCTGAGCATTTACAGCCGTTATGCTGTCGAAATTTTGCTAGAAATTCTAATGCCTTTGCATTATAATTGTGCTTTCAGATGGCCACTCGCGACCAAAATCAAGTGGTTCGCCTGACCCGATGCATTGGTGTGACCGGTCATACGGCTATGTTAGTCCGAATGATGATCGAGACGGGTTACCATTGGTATCCCGAATACACGGTCGAAGAGCAGTTTCGAGATTTTAACCAAAGCCAGTATCTTTGCACCGTCCGGATATTTCCCTCTTATCCTGGTTCTATCGAGGCTCTTCACTGTTCCTATGGGCTCGGTGTTACTATTGAGATGGCTGTGCAAGATGCGGCTTATTCTATGATGACCATCATGCGAGTCAGGACTAGCCTGCTTTGCAACACCGACTTTCGGTATATGCCAGCTTCACTTCCTGGAGCGCACGGATATCTCCGGGCTATCTATGCTGACCCCAGTCAGGAGGACTCACTAACTCGCACCACTGCTGAGTTGCTCGAGGATAAGGACCGAGAGAATCGGGCCTTGAGAATGGAGCTTTTCAACACCCGCGCCGATCATTGGGCCACCTTGACTCGGTTTGCACCGGCTGTGCAAGCTGGATGCATGGATATGAGAGATCTGTATCCTGTTAGGTCTGCTCTGCCGGACATGATGGATTGGCGTGATGTGGGAGGCATCACCCCACCTCGTGGTCCTCGCAGGCCACTGTTTGTTGGTCCAAGACCTCACCCTAGCCCTTTTGGTCCACAGGCTCCTCAGGACCGGTTGTTTCCGGATGCTCACGTTGAACTTCCAGGCTATGGAGGAGACTTCTATGAGAACTACTATGAAGATGACTGAGATAGTAGTAGTTCCACTAGGTATTGTAATAGTTGTATTCCCACCGTCCTGCATGACTTGTGGAATATGACTTAGCATGTAGTAATCCCGGGGGTGTAAAACTAATAATGTATAGGAGCTTGGGATGCCTCCGATGATATGTAATCCTCCTCTCACCGTAGTAGTACTTGTTGGTCTTGTACTAAACCTCGTATGGTGTGTATGACGATGAAATAAAAGAAGTAGTTTCTGTATCTACCATGTCATACGGATGATCATCTTGCATTCTGAGTTGTCCATTACATTCTACATTCTATGTCGGAATCTTGTCATGTTGGACTAAACCATTGTCTTGTTTTTCCTAGGATGGTCAACACCCGCAACAACCCTGCTCCCCCAGAGCAGGCCGAAGGCAGCAGAGTTGGGGATACAAATCTGCCTCACCCTCCCTCTTTGGCAGAAGTTATGCTAGAGGCTGAGAGAAACAAGCGGGAGACCAACCGTTTGTTGGAGCGTATTGAACAGAACACAGCACACCATCAGAGGACTAACTTGGTGTCACTTAGTGATTTCATCAAGTTACATCCACCCACGTTCCACCACTCCGTCGAGCCTCTCGACGCTGATGACTGGCTTCGCAGTATTTCTCACAAACTGCGTTCTGCGCTAGTAGCTGAGGCTGACAAGGTCACCTTTGCTGCATATCATCTTGAAGGCCCCGCTAGTCTATGGTGGGAGACTTATGGAGCTATCCGCCCAGCGGACCATGTCACTACTTGGGCTGAATTCAGCGAGGCTTTCCGTGAACATCACATTCCGGAGGGTCTCATGGACCGTAAACGTGAGGAGTTCTGTAGTTTCACTCAAGGTCGACTCTCTGTTGACGCTTACAGCAGGGAGTTTGGTAACCTTGCCCATTATGCAACGGAGGAAGTTTCTACTGATGCCAAGAAGCAGGCAAGGTTTCGTAAGGGGCTTAGTCCTGAGCTTCGCCGCGGCCTCCGTCTGCATGAGTGCACATCTTTTCAGAAGCTTGTTAACAAAGCCATCAGTGCTGAGACTGGTCAGACTGATTATGAAGCAACACGCAAGCATGGCCGTGACTTGGGTTCCTCATCCGGTGCTGGTCCTCGGAAGCGCCGCGTGTGGGTGCCTAACACTGCCCTGCCACCCAGGTTCACACCGAGGCCATCCTTCCAGGCGCCTCGCCCAGCTCAGCCATATGCACCAGCCAAGCCCTATGGTGGTCCAACCAACAATGCCCCTCCACGTACCAGTTCCGTGACTTGTTTCAAGTGTGGGGAATCAGGCCACTATATGCGCGAGTGTCCCCAAACCAACCCCAACCAGACAGCAAAAACTGTTGGCCACGGCAAGCCGACAGGGAAAGTGTTCCACGCCAAGCCAGCCACCACTGCTCGTGGCCATGTTAATTGTGTTTCTGCGGAAGAGGCTCAAGAAGATCCCAACGTCGTTCTCGGTACGCTCCTTGTTAATTGCCACCCAGCATCTGTTCTTTTCGATACAGGAGCATCTCATTCATTTATATCCGAGAGTTATGCTCGTCTGCATAACACCACATTCGGTGAGATGCCCACCTATATGGTAATTCAAACCCCGGGATCCAAATGGCAAACTTCTAGAGTAAGCCATGGAAATGAAATTCAAGTCGACAAACTTGTTTTTCTCGCATCTTTGATATCCCTCAAATCTTCGGATATTAATATCATCTTGGGTATGGACTGGATGTCAGCCCATCATGCCAAAATTGATTGCTTTTCTAGGACTGTTCAACTCACCCATCCTTCGGGGAAGATAGTCAATATCTTGACCCGAATAACCGAGCGACAGTTATATTCTCTTAACGCTAGCCCTTTGCCAGACCTTCAGGACGTTCCGGTAGTCCGTGACTTTCTGGATGTCTTCCCAGAGGAATTGCCAGGTGTTCCACCTGACAGAGATGTCAAATTCGTGATAGATCTCATTCCAGGAACCGTCCCGATTTCCAGAAGACCCTACAAGATGGCACCTTTTGAACTAGCCGAGCTTAAGAAACAACTCGATGAGTCCTTGAAAAAGGGTTTCATCCGACCTAGTTCATCTCCTTGGGCTTGCCCCGTCCTCTTCGTCAAGAAGAAGGATGGTACGGACCGGATGGTTGTAGATTATCGACCTGTCAACTTGGTCACAATTAAGAACAAGTATCCGCTTCCCAGGATCAACGACCTGTATGATCAGCTCGCTGAATCCTCAGTCTTCTCTAAAATGGATTTGAGGTTGGGCTACCATCAAATCAAAATCAGGAACAGGGACATTCCAAAAACGGCCTTTGTAACTCGTTATGGCCAATACGAGTACACCATCATGTCCTTCGGTTTAACCAACGCCCCAGCCACCTTCTCTCGGTTGATGAACTCTATCTTCATGGAGTATTTGAATAAATTCGTTGTGGTTTACCTCGATGATATACTCATCTACTCCAAGAACGAGGAAGAACATGCCGAACACCTAAGGCTAGTGCTGAAGAAACTTCGAGAGCATCGCCTTTATGCCAAATTTTCTAAATGTGAATTCTGGTTGTCAGAAGTGACCTATCTTGGACATGTAATTTCTGGTAAAGGCATTGCTGTTAACCCTGAGCGAGTTCAAGCCGTCCTTAATTGGACTCCACCTGAATCGGTCAAGCAAGTTCGGAGTTTCCTTGGCCTAGCGAGCTATTGTCGTCGCTTTGTCGAGAACTTCTCCAAAGTTGCCAAACCTCTAACTGAACTCCTCAAGAAATATAAAAAGTTCGAGTGGACTCCACAATGTGAGCACAGTTTTCAGGAACTGAAAAGACGCCTAACATCTGCTCCCGTATTGGTACCGCCAGATTTCTCTAAGGACTTTGTTATCTACTGCGATGCCTCGCGACAAGGACTAGGTTGTATTCTCATGCAAGATCGACACGTAATTGCTTATGCTTCACGGCAACTACACCCACATGAGGAAAACTACCCTACTCATGATCTAGAGCTTGCAGCCGTAGTC
This sequence comes from Triticum dicoccoides, assembly GCF_002162155.2. NCBI lineage: Eukaryota > Viridiplantae > Streptophyta > Magnoliopsida > Poales > Poaceae > Triticum > Triticum dicoccoides. Next base: position 319,213,263 of record NC_041380.1, on the reverse strand, counting down.
CATGCACTCAAAACATGGCGACATTACCTTCTCGGCAATCGTTGCAAAATCTACACTGATCACCAAAGTTTGAAGTATATATTCACCCAACCGGATTTAAATCTCAGGCAAAGATGTTGGGTCGAGTTGATCACAGATTTCGACTTAGGAATAACTTACACCCCAGGGAAAGCCAACGTCATGGCTGATGCGCTAAGTCGTAAATCTTATTGTAACAACCTGATGTTACAACAAAGTCAACCGCTTCTCCATGAGGAATTTCGGAAGCTTAACCTTCACATTGTTCCTCAAGGATTTCTTTCCACCTTGGTGGCGAAACCTACCCTTACGGATTAGATCATCAAAGCACAGAAAGTAGATCCGGGAATTTCCCGCATCAAGAGAAACATCAAGAAAGGAGTTGCGAATTTTTTCTCCATCGATGATCAAGGATTCGTATACTTCGGGAATCGACTAGTGGTCCCCAAGGTGCAAAACCTGAGGCGATTGATCCTTAAGGAAGCTCATGAATCTCCTCTCACTATTCATCCCGGTAGCACTAAGATGTATCAGGACCTACGCCAGAGGTTCTGGTGGACTAGGATGAAGAGAGAAATTGCTCAGTATATTGCTAATTGCGACGTCTGCCGTCGTGTAAAAGCAGAGCATCAACGACCTGCTGGCACCCTTCAACCCCTAGCTATTCCTGAATGGAAATGGGATAAAATTGGTATGGACTTCATTACCGGTTTTCCCAGGACCAAGAGAGGGAATAATGCTATCTTCGTCGTTGTCGATCGTCTTTCCAAAGTGGCCCATTTCTTACCTGTTCGTGAGAGTATAACTGCTAGTCAGTTAGCAGACTTGTACATCTCCCAAATAGTGTCTCTCCATGGTGTTCCTTTGGAAATTAACTTGGATCGAGGAAGTCTTTTCACCTCTCGATTTTGGGAAAGTTTCCAAAATGCTATGGGAACCTGCCTTTCTTTTAGTACCGCTTTCCACCCTCAATCAAGTGGTCAAGTGGAACGCGTCAACCAGATTCTAGAAGACATGCTTCGAGCTTCTGTTATCTCATTCGGAATGGAGTGGGAAAAATGCCTTCCATTTGCCGAATTTGCTTATAACAACAGCTATCAATCCAGCTTGGGCAAAGCCCCTTTTGAAGTTCTCTATGGACGAAGGTGTCGAACGCCTCTTAACTGGTCAGAAACCGGGGAAAGACAATTCTTTGGCCCGGATATGATTCAGGAAGCAGAAGACCAAGTTCGCATCGTTCGTGAAAAGTTGAAAACAGCCCAATCTCGTCAAAAGAGTCAATATGACCGAAAACATAAGGCTATGACTTTTGAGGTTGACGAGAAGGCTTACCTTCGGGTTACTCCTCTGAAGGGAATCCATCACTTCGGTATCAAGGGCAAATTGGCTCCTCGTTACATTGGACCCTTTCGCATTCTCGCAAAACGAGGAGAAGTTGCCTACCAATTGGAACTACCTCCGCGTCTCTCCAGAGTCCACAACGTCTTCCATGTTTCTCAACTCAGGCGTTGCTTCTCGGATCCTATCCGTGGAGTGGACCACGAAACGCTTGACCTCCAAGATAATCTCACGTATCAAGAGTACCCCGTTCGTATCCTCGATCAAGCTGAGCGTACCACTCGACGTCATAATATCAAGTTTCTCAAGGTTCAATGGTCGCACCATTCTGAGAATGAAGCAACTTGGGAAAGGGAGGATCGTCTTCGACTCGAGTATCCCGCCTTCTTCCCGGAGGAACCCAAATCTCGGGACGAGATTCTTTTGAGTGGGGGTGAGTTGTCACACCCTAGCTAGTTCATGCATTAGAGTGTTGCATCATGTCTATCATTTCATCAGAAACTTGAAATGGGGATGCCAGAACCCCCAGCCCCCTCTGAAACCAACTAGGGTTTACTAAAAACTTTTTCAATGAACCTGAAATGCCCTTCTAAAATGTCCATCATTTTTGTCTTGGTTCAGAACCTCTGCCAAAAGTGTTGCACAATTTTCTAGGTCATCTTAGGGTCTTTGAATTAAATAATAAGTATTTGAATTTGGGCATTTAAAATTATATAAAATATTTCAAATGCTCAAATATTCCTAAACTGAAATGTTTCATGTTGGAAATATTCCAACTTTGGACCAGGAGCAGTTTGGTGATTTTAGGAGTTGCCTAGGTATTTTTAAAAATTCAACAAAGTTGCAGAAAAATAGAAAAAGGAAAATAACAGAAAGACTTACCTGGCGCCCGCTAACCGGCCCACCTGCCGGCCCAGCCCAGCGCCGCGCCAGCGAGCTGCTTGGCCGGCCAGGCAGGCAGGCAGGTGCTCGATGGCGAGCACCGCATGGGTGCCACGCACCTGCTCGCCGCCTCGCCGCTCCACTCGCCCGGCTAACGCCGTGGATCGACCCCTCTCTCTCCCCCGAACCCCCCCAGACGTCCCCTCTCCTCTCCAGCTCCTCCCCCTCGCGCTCCCCAGCCATGGCCGACGCCACCGCCGCCGCTCCATCGCCGTAGCCGCGCTCCCCGCCGCCCGTGCGTCGTCTCGTCGTATCCAGGAGCTCCGCCGCCGTCCACTTCGTCGAGCTAACCGAGCCCCGCGTGCTCGTGAGGCCCGAGTCCACCGCACCGACCTCGCCCGAGTTCGCCTTCGCCGGAGATCCCTCTCAACGCCGTCGCCGCATCAGCTCGTCCCCGACCTCGCCGGTGGCCTCTACGGGTGCTCTGTGAGCCTAGCTACCTCTCCTACTCTTCCTCTCTCGCCCCCGAGCCGTGTAGCCACCCCACGAAGATCACCCGCACGCACCGCCGTGGATCTCGTCGCCGACGTGCTCCCGGCCATCCTCCGGCCACCTCTCGGTGTCCATCGCACTCACCATGCTGCGTTGAGTCCAACCGTGCACTCCCCGCACCTCACCGCACACCCTAGCCTCGAGTACGTCCCCAACCGAACTCCGGTGGCCGCCTAGGTCGTCGCCGGCGCCAACTCCGGCCACCCCGACCCCAACTGACTCCACCAAGAGCCGCGGCTCGTCCTCAGCTCCACCCCGATGCCCTCCGCGACCCATTTGGTGGCCGGAACGGCAAAAACCACTTCGGCCGCCGCGTCGGGCTCGCCGGCGGCTAAACGCCGGTGCAGCCGTGTTGACTTTGACCACGGGTGGGCCCTGGTTGACTCTGTTGAGTCAATGACAGGTGGGGCCCCCTTCTGCTAATTATCCAGATTAGTTTAAACTAAATTAAATTAGTTAATTAGCCACTGACACCCTGGACCCACGCGTCAGGTTTGACCTGGACCGGGTCTGTTGACTTGTTGAGGTCAGCATGACCTCATGCTGACGCAGTAATCCTTTTCTGGAATTAAAATAAATCTAAAATGATTTATAAATTCCAGAAAATAACCCAAACTTCAAAAATTCATATAAATTCAACCGTAGCTCCAAATCAAACAAATTATATATGAAAAATGATCAGAAAAATCCAATCTATCCATCTGTACTAGTTTCATGCATGTTTAAACAAGCTAACTTGAGGTTTAGTGCAAAACATGATAAAGCACTATTTAAGATCACAAATGTGTTTGGAATTTGAATCTTTGGTTCAAATTGGCTCAAACCCATCTGGTCTTAGTTGCATTAGCCCAACACACTCATACTGCCATGTCTCATGCATGCATCATATTGTTGCATATTGTTTGGTAACGTTGTGTATCGGTGTTCTTTGCGGCAGGTTCTGCCCCCGAGGAGTACCGTGACTACCCTAACGAAGAGCAATATCAGTGCACCGACCCATCAGGCAAGCAACCAACCAGTTGATCATATCGATACAATCCCATGTTCTCGCTTCTGCTCTCTTTTACTGCATTAAGACAACGAGTTTCAAACTGCTGTGTGCTACGGTAGTTGAACCCATTTCCTCTGCATGACCTGTCATTGCCACAGTAACTAGATGAAACCCACTAGCATGTGTAGGAGTTGATTGAGCCATATGTATGTGTTGTTCCTACCTTGCTATGCCTGCTATGCTTAGAGTCGTGTTAGGTCTGGTTCATCTGGGTGATGGGCTAGAGTGAAATGATCATGCCGGTATTGAGAGTGATGTGGTGAACACGATTTGGTAAAGGTATCGATGAGAGGCCATGTAGGAGTACATGGTGGGTTGTTTCATTGAAGCCGACCTTAAGCACTGAGATCTGTATGTGTGATTTAAGAATCAGCTACTACCATGCATTGGGCCCGAAACCAATGGACCCTCTCGGCTTCTTATTCACCCTAGTTCTCTGTCCAGGAGTTGCAAGTAGTTTCTGGTATTTGTAGCCTACTGGAGGCCGTGGACAGCGCTGACCGTAGGGGTGGGCTGTGATGCGGTAGGTACGTGGCACGGTGTATCGGATACCCGTTAGGTATCTCGGGAACCCTGTACACATCGTTCGGGGCCGTATGGGAAACCTCGGCCGGACTCCCTGCGGATGGAACCTGGATAGGCGATAAACCTGGATTGGAGACTTAGGTGATTAGGTAGGTCGTGGCCGACACCTACGTTGGGCTTCCGCTTGAAGGTTGCCGAGTACATGTCGTGTAAACGGCGGTAAGTGGTGAAAGCGTGTATGAAGAAGTACACCCCTGCAGGGTTAACCTAATTTATTCGAATAGCCGCGTCCGCGGTGAAGGACTACTTGGTTGCCTATACAGTTCATAGACAAGTAAACTGGAAACTACTAAAAGCTTCAAGATAAGCGTGAGTGCCGTGGATGGCCCCTCCGTAGGAAGACGGAGGTGGATTCTCGGTAGTGTATTGAAGTGGTGAGTAGTGGACTCGTGTGCGCAAAACCATTTCAAGTTGGAGTCTCGTAGGATAGTTTAGCCAAGAGTCAAAGCTGGCTTGCTGCAATAACTCCACCAACCCTTCTTGATAATGTGCATGTATGTAGGATCTGACGTAAGTCTTGCTGGGTACCTTTGTACTCATGTTGCTATAATTTACATTTTACAGAAGACGCTGCAACCCCTTCTGATGGGTTCTTCGTAGACGTTGACATCGACGGGTAGACTAAGGCCCAGGTGGTAATCCTGAGCTTGTGAAGGTCCACGTAGTATAGATAGGCTTTCCAAGCCTCTTTTATTTTACTAGTTGTCTGTACTCAGACAAGTTACTTTCGCTGCTGGCTTGTATGACTGTATGACTTGAATGTGGGTCGTGTGACCCGTACTTGTATGTATATTATGTATGGCTCTCTGAGCCTTTAAATAAAGTACTTGTGTCGTAGAGTCATGTTGTGATGCCTTGTTGTATTTGCACATATCGAGCATATTGTGTGTATGATTGAAATGCTTGGTATGCGTGGGATCTGACTATCTAGTTGTTTATCTTTAGTAGCCTCTCTTACCGGGAAATGTCTCCTAGTGTTTCCATTGAGCCATGGTAGCTTGCTACTGCTCCGGAACACTTAGGCTGGCCGGCATGTGTCCTTCTTCGTTCCTGTGTCTGTCTCTTTGGGGAAATGTCACACATTGAGTACCGGAGCCCTGTTAGCCCGCTACAGCCCGGTTTACCGGAGTCCTGCTAGCCCAGTGCTACAGCCCGGACCCACTTGCTGATGACCGACAAGTTTGATGCTGGGTCATGGATGCCTGTCCCTGTAAGTCTGTGCCACTTTGGGTTTACGACTAGTCATGTCAGCCCGGGCTCCTTATCATATGGATGCTAGCGACATCATCATATACGTGAGCCAAAAGGCGCAAACGGTCCCGGGCAAAGGTAAGGCGACACCCGTGGGAGTACCGTGCGTGAGGCCGCAAAGTGATATGGGGTGTTACAGGCTAGATCGATGTGACATTGTGTCGGGGTCCTGACACCACTTCCTTCCCATTCATTTGTTGCATGCATGTGGTGTATTAACGATCCCGGTTAACAAAAAGAAAAGTTGACTTGCACAGAAGTCATTAATTTTTTATCTTGATACCTGTGGTCTTGTATAAGAGAACGGAGGGAGTATTAGGGCATGTCCAATGCATAGCCCCTGGGTGATGCCTCACATGCCATGTAGGATCGGATAACAGAAAAAATAGGTTCGTATGGGGAAGCAGTATCCTTTTCAGGAGGCGGGTGCTTAGAGAGAAAAAGTGTGGTCCGGTGCATAAAGTTGGAAAAGTTGAAGTGGAAAGGAGGGATGCATGTGTAGTGAGTCACATTCTGTTTTTTGATAAGGTCCACTAGTAGTAGTTTGCATTGGAGAGAAAAAAATCAGCACATATGCCTCAAATTACATTTTGTCATGAAACATTTGTATCCATATGTCATCATTGTATATGCCCTTACATTGTCACGTTGCGCTGGCGTCTATAATGGCTTTTAGCCGCGACAAACGAAAGGAAGACAGAAGAGAGATGACGCGACCAATCTACGATCTACTGTTGCTCCTTCCTTTGTTTATGCCTAGGCCGGTTAGTCCAACCGGCGAGACACGCCACGGACCACGGTATCCCTCACGCCGGATCCCCTCTCGATCTTTCTGTCCTTGTACCCGAAGCCAAAGCCCGGGACGCGACAGACGGCACACACGCTCTGAAATTTCGGACCAATTAACCGGTGAGCCTGTGGCGCCAGCGAGCCACAGCCGACCCCGCCATGGCCGGCTCCACCGCGGTGCTGGCCGCCATCCTGCTCATCGACCTCGTCGCCTTCGGCCTCGCCATCGGCGCCGAGCAGAGCCGCCCATCGGTACGCCCCGATCTGCTGCCCCTCCTCCTTTCTTCTTTTGAAGCTCTCCGCCCCAGTGCCTAACGCCGTAGTGCTGCTGTGTACCGTGCGTGCCGCAGGCGAGCCTGGAGACGGACGCGAGGAAGGAGTGGACCTACTGCGTGTACCGCCCGGACGCGGCCACCGGGATGGCCGGCGCCGCGCTCGCCCTGCTGCTCGTCGGCCAGGCCGTGGCCGCCGTCGCCAGCCGCTGCTTCTGCTGCGGCGCCGCGCTCCGGCCCGGCGGCGCCCGCGGCTGCGCCCTCATGCTCTTCCTCTCCTCCTGGTTGGTACCCAAATCGATCCCCTCTCCCCCTTCTCTCCTCTCCTTCCTTCCCAGCTCGCCGCGCCTCCTTGACCTCCACGTGAGGCTGACGTGCGGGCCCCGCGAGTCGGGATCTTCCTCTTTTATTTTTTTACCTACTACCCCTGTCGAGGCCGGCCACCGGAAGCGAAAAGTCAGACAGTCGTGCGCAGGAAAGCGTGTGGGATCAACGACTCCACCCACCCACCACCTTGTTCTTGCGGAAACTTCCCCACCGATTACGATTAGACATGGCTACACGTTTAATTTTTCGGGAACGGCTACACGAAATTCTCATGGGGCTAATGTGATTCATGCGCCCCCCGCAAAAAGAAAAAAATGTGATTCATGCGGATGTTCTAACTAATCTACTAGTCCAGGCACGTAGAACAGTCTTTGGGGCCTTCTCAAGAAAGAGGAACGGTTCCTTTGGCGCATTGTAGAAGCAGTTTGGAGTACCTGCGTGGTGCTCTTCAACAAGCACACATGTAGATTATGCTGTATTTTTGTCCAAGTTGCTAGTCAGGTGGCTGTTTCCGTGAAGACCGTTTCAGCTACACCTGCATTTTACTGAGACCACTAGGAAGCCCACGTTTTATCAAATCAATTTTTGATCATCTTTTAGGGTTCAGATTTGATTTTAGTAGTGATTAAATAATGTGGCCGTTTCCCCCATATGAACGCCGTTTCCTGCTTTAAAAGAACATTTCGAAGTTTGGACATTTTATGGCCTTAACTGAATGATATATTCGACTTATTTATCCTGCTCTCGCTAACACCGAAAAGCAGGCAGCATTCCTTCAGCAATACGTTTTTACCGGTAGTTGGAAATGGTCTTGCATTTCGTACACCTACCCCTGGTGCTTATTTTGAATTGGTCGTACACAACAGGAGTCCATATGCAGATTTAAGTCATTAGCAAGAGAGCCGATCAACATGTTTGTGTTGGTGCTGAAAAGGAACCTCTGAGACAATGTCAAATGATTTAAGGACATGTACCTAAAAACAAATGATTTAAGGACACACTCAGTCAGTTACTCAGGGAGCATCTGTTGGTTAAGACTACTTCAGGTTCTCATGTCTTATGTTTAGGGCTACTCACGGGATTATTTTTTATAGATCAAAAGAGCATTTCCTGAGCGAAACCAATAGTATCCTGCATGGAGTGGTAGATTGCCTGTAAGACAATAAGATTTGGGGGAACCAGCACAACCCTCTAGGGGTGGCTTATCTCATTATATATAATGGATGTGTTACAATACGTACATAAGTACAGAAGCTATACATAGTCTAACACCCTCCCTCAATCTTAGCCACTTTCTAAAGAACTGAGAAGGGTAAGATTGCGCCTACAAGCCTCAAACTGTGGCAGAGGTAAAGGCTTAGTGAAGATGTCTGCAAGTTGATCCTTAGATGAGATAAACTTGATCTGGAGTTGCTTCTGTGATACACGTTCCCGTACAAAGTGATAGTCAACTTTAATGTGTTTCGTTCGGGCATGAAATACTGGATTTGCAGAAAGGTATGTAGCACCGATGTTATCACACCAAAGAATAGGAGGCTGTGGTTGAGACAAACCCAACTCCTGAAGCAAAGACTGCACCCAAATAATCTCTGCAGTAGCATTAGCCACAGCCTTGTACTCAGCTTCAGTACTGCTACGTGACACAGTAGCCTGTTTCCGAGCACTCCAGGCGATCAAATTAGGGCCAAAGAATACTGCATAACCCCCCGTGGATCGCCTGTCATCTGGGCTACCAGCCCAATCTGCATCAGAGAAGGCCGAAAGGACCCGAGAGGAAGTCGGCCGAATATGCATACCAAATGTCAGGGTGAACTGAACATAACGAAGAATGCGTTTAACAGCAGCCCAATGAGTATCTCTGGGAGCCTGAAGATACTGACAAACCCTGTTAACAGCATAAGAGATATCTGGTCTCGTGATCGTCAAGTACTGAAGTCCACCAACAATGCTCCTGTACTCTGTGGCATCCGCAGGAGACAAAAGCTCACCATCAACAGCTGTTATCTTGTCGGTAGACGACATGGGTGTGGTGGTCGGTTTGCACTTCAGCATGCCCGCTCTTTGTAACAACTCCAAGGAGTACTTCTTCTGCGTAAGGACAAGACCAGTAGCACGAGAAGTGACCTCAACTCCAAGAAAGTAGTGAAGCTTCCCAAGATCTTTGACCGCAAAATCAGCACCAAGAGAGCAGACAAGAGCATCAACAGCATACTGAGAAGAGCTGACAAGGATAATATCATCGACATTACCAAAAGATACATAGTGACTTCTGGCTTCTGTAGAAGAAATAATGAAGTGTCAGCAGTGGACGGCACAAACCCATGAGCACGAAGGGCAGAGGCAAGGCGGGCATGCCAGGCACGAGGAGCTTGCTTCAAACCATATAGTGCTTTGGAGAGACGACAGATATAGTCAGGATGATCAGGATCATAGAAACCAGGCGGCTGTTTCATATAAACCTCTTCCTTCAAAAATCCATGTAGAAAAGCATTCTGCACATCAAGTTGACGAAGTGACCAACCACGAGAAACAGCAATGGAGAGAAGAAGCCGAATAGTGGTAGGCTTGACGACAGGACTGAAGGTGTCCTCATAGTCAAGACCATGGCGCTGCCGAAAACCGCGAGCAACAAGTCGCGCTTTGTAACGCTCAATAGATCCATCCGAATGCTTCTTCACTTTGAATACCCATTTTGAGTCAATAACATTTACCCGTGGTGGTGGAGGAACGAGAGTCCATGTCTTGTTACGAAGGAGAGCATGAAACTCCTGCTCCATAGCCTCTCGCCAATGTGGAATGCGCAGGGCAGCCTGATATGAGCGAGGCTCAGAAGATGGATCCGCAACAGCAGCAGCCAAACAAGCAGCCAACCAAGCAACGGTACCATCCTTACGTTCCTTAGGTTTGAAAATGCCACTGCGACTGCGTGTATGTGGTCGGGACACAGGAACCACCGAGGTCGACGGAGCAGCCTGCAACGGGCTGGAGGACGGCGACGTTGACGAGTCAGCCGGTGACGAGGAGCCAAACACAGTAGCCTCGGGGTCGGTCAGCGAAGAAGGCCGGCCCACCGGCGAAACCGGCAGAGCAGACGAAGCAGCTGGCGACGCCGGCGTCACAGACCGGGCCGATGGCGAGCCCGGCATAGTGGGCCGTGGCGCGGCCGGTGTCGCGGGCCGATCCGTGGATGAAGGCGACGTGAGGACGGCGTCGCGGACCCGAGCTGCAGGCGAAGACGACGTGACGGGCCGAGCCGCGGGCGAAGACGGCGTGACAGGCCGAGCCGCTGAAGACTCGGCGGCCGCTGGCGAAGAGGGCCGAGCCGCTGGAGACTCGGCGGTCGCTGGCGTAGCGGACCGAGCAGTGGAGATGCTCGGCGCGACGGGCTCTTCGGGTGACCATGCATGGGCACGCGAATCGATGCCATGCAACATAGGGCGATCGACGTGCCCATCAAAAGGCGGAGATGATGATGGTGAATCCTCCAACAGCTCCAAACGAGCCCCACGTCCGGTTCCTGCACCATGGTTAGGTAACAAGAAAGGAGATTATGCAACATCATCAAATTGGTCAGAAGCAACAGAGGATGAATGCAGAGAAGGTGGTTCGACAGTGGACACAGGAAGTTTGGCAAAGGGAAAAACATGCTCATCAAAGACGACGTCCCGAGATATATAGACACGATTAGTGGGAACATGAAGACATTTGTAACCTTTATGAAGAGAGCTATAGCCAAGAAAAACACACTTCTTAGAACGAAACTCAAGCTTGCGCTTATTATATGGACGAAGATGCGGCCAGCAAGCACACCCAAATACCTTGAAAAAGGTATAATCAGGTTGTTCATTAAGGAGAACCTCAATGGGAGTCTTCATGTTTAAAACACGAGTGGGAGTACGGTTGATGAGAAAGCATGCAGTGGTGAAAGCATCATTCCAAAACCGAAACGGAACAGATGCATGGGCCAAAAGAGTAAGACCAGCTTCAACAATATGACGATGCTTACGTTCGACTGAACCATTCTGCTGATGTGTATGTGGACATGCTAAACGATGAGCTATCCCAAGCGACTGAAAGAAGGAGTTGAGGTTGCGATACTCGCCCCCCC
>NC_041380.1:319182607-319202080 GCF_002162155.2 Triticum dicoccoides | reverse complement strand
GAGAAGACGTTCAACATGTTTTTGAAACTGAACAAAAATATCAAACACATCAGATTTGCGTTTAATAAGGTAAAGCCAGGTAAAGCGACTATAAGCATCAACGAAACTGATATAGTAATTATGACCACTGACAGAAGTCTGAGCAGGACCCCATACATCTGAAAACACAAGTTCTAAAGGATGTTTCACCTCACGACTGGACTCCGAAAAAGGAAGTTGATGACTCTTCCCCTGCTGACAAGCATCACACACTGCTACATCTTTATTACTAGACAAACTAGGAAGCTCATGACGACGCAAAATATGACGGACAATAGGTGTGGCCGGGTGACCAAGACGAGCATGCCACTGTGACTGAGAGACCCGAACTCCACTGAAAACACGGGCGACGCCAGGATGCTCCAGACGGTAGAGGCCCTGGCACAACCGCCCACTAAGAAGAATGTCCCTCGTGCCCCGATCCTTAATAAAAAGATCAAAAGGGTGAAATTCACAAAGCACATTATTATCACGTGTGAGTTTAGGAACTGAAAGAAGATTACGGGTCACAGATGGAACTCGAAGAACATTGCGAAGCTGAAGACTCCTATTGGCATGTCTAGTGAGAAGAGATGCTTGACCAATATGAGAGATGTGCATACCTGCTCCATTGGCGGTGTGGATCTTGTCGGAGCCATGATAGGGTTCACGAGTGTGAAGCTTCCCCATCTCGCTGGTCAGATGCTCTGTCGCCCCAGAGTCCATGTACCAGTGCGGATCGATGGAGTAGGACTGAGTGTGTCCCTGTTGCTTCTGCGGCGCGGGACGATCAGCCATGGCGACCTGACGGGCATTGTTGCGTGTATCTTTGCCGTCATTGCCAAGACCAAGGAAGCTTCGCTGGAAGCGCTTATGACACTTGGAGGCCCAGTGCCCATCGCGGCCACAAAGCTGGCACACACGTGGACCGCCAGCCCCCGGTAAGGTCGCAGTAGGTGGGGGGGCCGAGGCGGGCGACGGTGGAAGCCCCAAGGGAGACCGGGGTGATGAAGAAGAGCGGCCACCCTTGGTGGCGGCGTTGGCCGAGAGGGAGCCAGTGCCCCTGGAGCGGCGTGTCTCGACCCGTTGCTCAGTGAGAAGGAGCTGAGAGAAAACCTCGTGTGCCAGCATGGGTGTCGAGTTGCCCTGCTCGTTGATGATCTCGACTAAGGCATCATACTCCTCATCAAGACCATTGACAATAAACGAGTTGAACTCGGAGTCGGTGAGGGGCTGTCCAATGGAGGCCAATGTGTCGGCGAGGCCCTTGACCTTGTTGTAGAACTCAGTGGCAGTGGAGTCAAGCTTCTGACACTCTCCAAGCTGACGAAGGAGTGCAGAGACACGAGCCTGGGACTGCGCTGCAAAGGTTCGCTCAAGGATGGTCCAGGCCTCATGAGACGTCTTCGCGAAGACAACAAGTCCGGCAACTGCCGGCGAGAGCGACCCCTGGATGGAGGAGAGGTTCGCCTGGTCCTGCCCCGTCCAGACGCGATGGGCCGGATTGTAGACCGGACCGTGCACGCTGTCTACCAGTGCGGGTGGGCAGGGAAGCGATCCGTCGACGTAGCCTAGCAGGTAGTGACTCCCCAAGAGCGGGAGAACCTGCGCACGCCAGAAGATGTAGTTGTCGGCGGAGAGCTTGATGGTGATGAGATGACCGAAGTGAACCGGCGGCGGCGAAGACGATCCCATCGAGGGGGCTGCCTGGGGTGCAAACACCATGGAGGCAGCCGGAGGCACCGAAGCCGATGCGGGAGGAGGCGGGACCGCAGCCAGGGCGGACGCCGCAAAGCTCGCGGCCGGGTCGGACGCCGCAAGGCCCGCGGCCGGGGCGGACGCCGCCAACCCCGCCAGCGGGGCGGTGTGATCCGCTTGCGGCAGGAGCGGCGGGACGACGCCCGCGGAGTCCGCAGCGGACGGCGGCGCCGCGGTGTGGACCACGAGGTCGCGCCCAAGCGAGGGCGCCGGCGGCGTGGAATAGACGGAGCCGATGCTCCTGGTCCCGATCGGAGCCGGAACGGCGACGGCATCGAGCGGGAGGTTGAGCAGAGCCGCAAGAGAGGCCGGGAGGAACCCCGCAGCAGTGGAACCGGTGGTGGCGGCGCTCGACATGGCGGCGGTGAAGGCGGCGGCGGCTGCGGCGGCGGTGCGGGTATTAGGGTTTGGAAGCGGAAGCGATCGTAACCTAGCGTGATACCATGTAAGACAATAAGATTTGGGGGAACCAGCACAACCCTCTAGGGGTGGCTTATCTCATTATATATAATGGATGTGTTACAATACGTACATAAGTACAGAAGCTATACATAGTCTAACATTGCCAATCCAGCCAAAAGTAGACAGAGTAACGTTTCTGGAGACTAGGTAATTTGTTGAATCAAGAAATCTTACATGATGGTAACAATAAGCCATTTAATCATGACTGCCAATCTGCCACATTCAGCAGCTGCATTTAGCCCTCCACTCTTCGATTATCTCCAAGGCTATATTCAACCAACTCCTGTGACTCTGTCTCCAGGCGCCCAGCATCGGTCCAGAAGAGGCCACATCTGAGTTCTTGCAGATGAAAAGGCATCTTCGTAGAGTCACAATTGATCCTTCGTCACTGCATCTTGGAATTTACCGAAACCAGTCCTTGAAATAGAACATCATTCCTTAGTTTCCATGCACACCACCGGGCCGTAGATTCAAATCCCTTGGCCAATGTCAAGTTGTCAACCCAAAAATGTCAGAGATAAAGTCACAGTAGTGTTTTCCCATAATACAATCGATGAACCTGTGTTGTATGATTTCCTGCTCATTGCAAGACAAGCAAAATTTCCTCTGCCTTTTCTCTGGGGATTATTCTTGACTCAGACAGAGTAATGTAACCATTTTCTTGTAACTACTTGAACAGGAAGCCTTGTAATGAACAAAAAAAAATCACAACATGTCATAGCTTCACCTGCATGAGCTCAAAACTACACCAGGTTGTAGCAACTTCTGTTCATCTTCAGATTAGATCAGTGTTTGCTTAATTAGAACAATGAAAATTTCTAATTATTGACCAATCAGTAGAATGCATAGTGCTTTATTAAATATTTTTTAGTGGACTTTTCTCATCCTTAAACACCCCCGTGTGGAAAAACCATACAATTCATGCAGGACAAGGAGTGGACACTGAACTTTTCGCTTGTTTTACTACACAGGCTGACATTTCTCATTGCGGAGGCGTGCTTGCTGGCTGGGCTGGTGCAGTCCGCCTACCACACCGGCTACCGCACGGTGATATTTGAAAACCCGCCCGACTGTGAGACGGTGCGTCGAGGCACATTTGGGGCCGGCGCGGCCTTTGCCTTGATCACCGGTGTGCTCACCGGGTTCTACTACTACAACTTCTCCAAGGCACGGGTGGCCTACCAACGCCCGGAGGCCGCCATCGACATGAGCCGGTATAGCTGAAGATTGGTGCCTGGTTGAGGGGCTACTCGAGTCTCTATGAAGCTGCTGTAACGCATTGTGGGGAACGATTCACTATGAACTAGCTCAACAGTTTTGATAACCGTTATGTGGCCATTTTTATATAGATTTTTGCACATATAATGTGTGAGCCATTCTCCCAGCCCTTGTGCCGTGTCAGGTATTTTGTTCCCTGTACCCACCTTTGCTTTCGCTTCTTTTTGCATTAGGGTGAAGTCTGTTTTAAACCCTAATCTTGTAGAGCGCGGCGGAAATAGACCCCCACATTTAAATCCCTGAAGTTCATACCCTGTATTTGTCGATCTCGGTCAATCTAAACCTTACCTGTTTGGAAGCACAATCCTAATCGGGATCGACCGTTTCTCTCACTGTCCTCACGGGCCCAGTCGAAGTATCATCGGCTTCCCCGGCAACAGCAGACAGAAAATGGTCCGCCGCTGCGCGGAGGTCCGGCATCGGCGCCGGAGCTGTTGCTGCTGCCGGCGAGTTTGTCTTGCCCTCGCCGCCACATCGACGAGAGCAGCGTGCTTTCTTGCGCCATGACAGGATGGGAGTCTGCTGACCGGCTCCGCCTGCTCTTGGTCCGCGGTGGGAACAGTTTCTAACGGTGATGTGTTCGCTGGGATGCGTAACAATTCTGATCTGCTCGCGGTTGTGTACTGAAGTCGCTGCGGCTGTCCACGGGCGTGGGGCGTGCGCACGGCGCTGACATGGTCGTGAACTACAACTTGTTGCCGAGGAAGTCCAATGTCACGCACAACGACACGAGCTTCACAACCTATGGCTGATTGGTGAGCTCGGGTGGCCGGCCTAGTCTATGTACCTCATGTATGACAAGTTGACAACACCATTGCCATCACCGTGCTCGTGTTCAGCGCGTGCGTGCCCTGGACGATGGCAAGGTGTTCACGGCCATTGCGTTCAGGCCGAGCTGTCCGCACTCATGTGCTTCTCTTATTTCTCTCCGGCTGCAAATCGCGTGAGCACGCGTTCCTCCTGTTAGAATTTGGTTTAGGACGCTGATAACGTTCACCCGTGTGGCGGGAGTAACACCCGCTCGCACACCGTATGTGGTGTAAACAGGAGGCAGCCCACACAAGTTATGTGTGGGCGAACATTAGAACTGCTCATACGTGTGGGAGCACCTACTTTGTGCCACACGTCCAACACATACTACTCATCCCCCCCCTCCCCGCGTGTGTGGCACGAAGCAAAAATGCCCACACATTCTGGCGCAGCTACGTTAGTTACCTGCAGGATGACGCTTCAGTTACCCCGGGATGGTAACTTTAATTATCCGGAATGACAAATGTAAGTTGTAAAAGCACGACAACTTTCTCTATTTTGGTTAACTATAGTTGACATGTCTAATTTATGGCAGTGTTGGGGAATGTAGTAATTTCAAAAAATTTCCTACGCACACGCAAGTTCATGGTGATGCATAGCAACGAGAGGGGAGAGTGTCGTCCACGTACCCTCGTAGACCGTAAGCGAAAGCGTTATGAGAACGCGGTTGATGTAGTCGTACGTCTTCACGATCCGACCGATCCAAGTACCGAACGTACAACACCTCCGAGTTCAGCACACGTTCAGCTCGGTGACGTCTCACGAACTCCGATCCAGTAGAGCTTCGAGGGAGAGTTCTGTAAGCACGGCGGCGTGATGACGGTGATGATGATGCTACCGACGCAGGGCTTCGCCTAAGCACCACTACGATATGACCGAGGTGGATTATGATGGAGGGGGCACCACACACGGCTAAAAGATCAACTGATCAACTTGTGTGTCTCGGGGTGCCCCCTGCCCCCGTATATAAAGGAGCAAGGGGGGAGGCCGGCCGGCCCTAGCAGGGCGCGCCAAGAGGAGTCCTCCTAGTGGGAGTAGGACTCCCCTTTCCTAGTCCCACTAGGAGGGGGAAGGAAGGAGTGGGAGAGGGGAAAGGCAAGGGGGCGCCGCCCCCCCTTCCTTGTCCTATTCGGACTCAAGGGGAGGGGGCGCGTAGCCTGCCCTGGCCGACCCCTCTCTCTCTCCACTAGGGTCCAACAAGGCCCATTAACCCCCGGGGGTTTTCGGTAACCCCCCCGGCACTCCGGTAAAATCCTGATTTCACCCGCAACTATTCCGATGTCCAAATATAGGCTTCCAATATATCAATCTTTATGTCTTGACCATTTCGAGACTCCTTGTCATGTCCGTGATCATATCCGGGACACCGAACTACCTTTGGTACATCAAAACACAAAAACTCATATTACCGATCGTGATCTAACTTTAAGCGTGCGGACCCTACGGGTTCGAGAACTATGTAGACATGACCGAGACTCGTCTCCGGTCAATAACCAATAGCGGAACCTGGATGCTCATATTGGTTCCTACATATTCTACGAAGATATTTATCGGTCAAACTGCATAACAACATACGTTGTTCCCTTTGTCATCAATATGTTACTTGCCCGAGATTCGATCGTCGGTATCCTCATACCTAGTTCAATCTCGTTACTGGCAAGTCTCTTTACTCGTTCCATAATGCTACATCCCGTAACTAACTCATTAGCTACATTGCTTGCAAGGCTTATTGTGATGTGCATTATCGAGAGGGCCCAGAGATACCTCTCTGACAATCGGAGTGACAAATCCTAATCTCGATCTATGCCAACTCAACAAGTACCATCGAAGACACCTGTAGAGCACCTTTATAATCACCCAGTTACGTTGTGACGTTTGGTAGAACACAAAGTGTTCCTCCGGTACTCGGGAGTTGCATAATCTCATAGTCATAGGAACATGTATAAGTCATGAAGAAAGCAATAGCAACAAATTAAACGATCATTGTGCTAAGCTAACGGATGGGTCAAGTCAATCACATCGTTCTCTAATGATGTGATCCCATTAATCAAATGACAACTCATGTCTATGGTTAGGAAACATAACCATCATTGATTCAACGAGCTAGTCAAGTAGAGGCAAACTAGTGACACTCTGTTCGTCTATGTATTCACACATGTACTAAGTTTCCGGTTAATACAATTCTACCATGAATAATAAACATTTATCATGATATAAGGAAATATAAATAACAACTTTATTATTGCCTTTAGGGCATATTTCCATTAGTCTCCCACTTGCACTAGAGTCAATAATCTAGATTACACAGTAATGATTCTAACACCCATGGAGTCTTGGTGCTGATCATGTTTTGCTCGTGAGAGAGGCTTAGTCAACGGGTCTGCAACATTCAGATCCGTATGTACCTTGCAAATCTCTATGTCTCCCTCATTGACTTGATCGCGGATGGAATTGAAGCGTCTCTTGATGTGCTTGGTTCTTTTTTGAAATCTGGATTCCTTTGCCAAGGCAATTGCACCAGTATTGTCACAAAAAAATTTCATTTGACCCGATGCACTAGGTATGACACCTAGATCGGATATGAACTCCTTCATCCAGACTCCTTCATTTGCTGCTTCCGAAGCAGCTATGTACTCCGCTTCACACGTAGATCCCGCCACGATGCTTTGCTTAGAACTGCACCAACTGACAGCTCCACCGTTCAATAAATACATGTATCCGGTTTGTGACTTAGAGTCATCCGGATCAGTGCCAAAGCTTGCATCGACGTAACCATTTACGACGAGCTCTTTGTTACCTCCATAAACGGGAAACATATCCTTAGTCCTTTTCAGGTATTTCAGGATGTTCTTGACCGCTGTCCAGTGATCCACTCCTGGATTACTTTGGCACCTCCCTGCTAAACTAATGCAAGGCACACATGAGGTCTGGTACACAGCATTGCATACATGATAGAGCCTATGGCTGAAGCATAGGGAACACCTTTCATTTTCTCTCTATCTTCTGTAGTGGTCGGGCATTGAGTCTAACTCAATTTCACACCTTGTAACACAGGCAAGAACCCTTTCTTTGCTTGATCCATTTTGAACTTCTTCAAAACTTTATCAAGGTATGTGCTTTGTGAAAGTCCAATTAGGCGCCTTGATCTATCTCTATAGATCTTGATGCCCAATATATAAGCAGCTTCACTGAGGTCCTTCATTGAAAAACTCTTATTCAAGTATCATTTTATGCTATCCAGAAATTCTATGTCATTTCCAATCAACAATATGTCATCCACATATAATATTAGAAATGCTACAGAGCTCCCACTCACTTTCTTGTAAATACATGCTTCTTCAAAAGTCTGTATAAAACCATATGCTTTGATCACACTATCAAAACATTTATTCCAACTCCGAGATGCTTGCACCAGTCCATAGATGGATCGCTGGAGTTTGCTGAAAGTGCGTTATATCGACTAGAGGGGGGGTGAATAGGCGATTTTTATGAAATTCTTCACTGAGGAATTTGCCGGTGAGGAAATTCCTTAGCGAAGAACTACTAGCAGCAGAATAAGTACTCAAAAGTAAACATAACAGAATACAAGCATAGTCATCATGATGAAATAAAGACAGGCACAAAGTACAGGAAGCGTAAGCACATGATAACACATGATGAAGACAAACAGACTGAAGAAATTGAACTAAGGAAATTGAGAAAGTCTTCAGTCAAAGTCTTCAAACACAGATATGAACGAACACACAACACAGTTATGAGGAAATGAACGAGTTGAGGGAATAGAACCAGTAAGCTTGGTGAAGACAATGATTTGGTAGACCAGTTCCAACTGCTGTCTCAGTTGTACGTCTGGTTGGAGCGGCTGAGAATTTAAACTCGAGGACACACAGTCCCGGACACCCAGTTCTGAACACGCAGCTCAGGACACCCAGTCCTCACCGTATTCTCCTTGAACTAAGGTCACACAGACCTCGTCCAATCACTCGTGGTAAGTCTTCAGGTGACTTCCGAACCTTCACAAACTTGGTCACTCGGCGATCCACAATTCCTCTTGGATGCTCTAGACCATGACGCCTAACTGTCTGGAAGAAGCACAATCTTCAAAGATAACAAGCGTCGGATCCACGCAGGATCAATATCTTCAGTGATGCTCAATCACTTGGGGTTTGTAGGTGTTTGTGTTTGGGTTTTTCCTCACTTGATGATTTTCGCTCAAAGTCCTCGGAGGATGGGTTGCTCTCAAATGACAAGTGTCAGTTTCTCTCGGAGCAGCCAACCAGCTAGTGGTTGTAGGGGGCGGCTACCGACATGATAAAACATAAATGCCCTTCAATGATATGACCGTTAGATGGATAGATATTTTGGGACAGCTAGCACATAGCACAACAACGGTCGGAATTCTGAGTAGCAAAATCCTCAAGGCTATCTTGTTCCTCACTGTGTAGGTAATCCGCACTGGCGAATTCCTAACTCCTCAGTCAAAACAAATTCCTCAGAGACCAGAAGAACTTCGTCTCTATCACTGAAGAAATTGACTGAACTGTATGAGATTTCCAATGGCTTCACTCGAAGGGATTGGTAGGTGTAGGATTTTGAGTTGAGCATCACATGGAAATTTTTCCTTAGTATTTCCTCGAACCCCTTTAACAGTACGGTGTTTCCTATGACTCAAGAAAGAGAAAATGAAACTACGAAAATAGAAGTCTTCACGCTTCATGTTCCTCGAATGAATACCAAGTCTTCAAGGTCACACCAATTTCTTCACTTTCAAAGTCTTCAGAAAGTCTTCAGAGATTTAAAGTCTTCAGTCGAAGAACTTCATTTTTAGGGGTCGACTTTCTCTGTAAATATCAAACTCCTCATAGACTTATAGACCTGTGTACACTCACAATGCATTAGTCCCTTAACCTATAAGTCTTCAATACACCAAAATCACTAAGGGGCACTAGATGCGCTTACAATCTCCCCCTTTTTGGTGATTGATGACAATATACGTTAAGTTTTCAACGAGGAATTTGATTGCAAGATATAGACGAACTCCCCCTGAAGATGTGCATAGTGAGGAAATTGCTTTTGAAGCAATGCACACTTGAAGAGTTGAATCATGGAGATCTCCCCCTATAGCTTGTAATTCATACACGCATTTTACATATAACAGTGAAGATTTTGAAATGCATGATGAAATATGGTGACTGATGTAATTCAGCATGCGTGCAATAATATTAGTGAGGAATAAGCATGCAGAAAAACGTCTCATGAGTATCAGAGCACCATTGGGTTTAAGTTTACAACTCGATCCAATAAAGTCTCAGAAGAACGAGAGTTGTAACTTGGAAAAAAACACCCATATAGAAAGACCCGCTTGAAGACTAACTCAAAATTCCCCCCCTTTGTCATCAAATGACCAAAAGGATCGAATATGAGGACTAACGCCCCTGAGGAATATCAAGTTGATGAAGGAGCGCCAGCGTTGTTGGGGTTGTTTGTCATAGTAGGGCCTGTCGCAGTGTCGTCAAAGTCTTCATTTTCATCAGTGTCGCGCGATGAAGAATATGAGCTGGCCACTAAGGATGGAACCTTGACCTTCTTGAATTTCTTCGGTGGAGGTGCAGACTAGTCAAAATCTTCCTTGAGACCCATTTTCTTCAGATCGTCTTCACCATACAGATGTGACAGAATGGCCCAGGTGCGACCGAACACTTCATGGAGGTAGTAATGGTTTTTCTTCACTGCATTGTGTGTAGCAGTCATGTTGTGAAGAAATGAACCAAACTGACGCTTAACCCATTTATGATTTCGATCCACCTTCTGGTGAAGACTAAGCAGAAGCTCACGATCAGTCACCACACGAGGAGCAGTGGCTTGAGGAGTAGACTTGCGTGCATTGGCAGAGTCATGTGTGGCAGAGTCATCATTGGTGGAATAAGAGGCAGCTTTGCAAAACTGTCCATCCAATGGACGAATGCCTTCATCTATAACAGCTGGTGCCTTGCCCTTTTCATCAACTGAGGAATAGGTATGCTTGAGGACTTCAATCAAGGGCAAGTAGCTGAGGTGATTCTGAAAATCAACTTTGTAGTTGAGTGAAGACCTTGTCCTGAGGAATCTCATAATCCAAAGTGCATAAGGCTTCAGCTCAAACGGAGACAGTGCAACATTTGCCAGAGTCCTCATGAAGAAATCGTGATAATTGACAGGAATGCCATGAACGATGTTGAATACCAGATTCTTCATGATGCCAACAATTTCCTCATCAGATGAGTCATGGCCTTTGATAGGACTCATTGTCCTCGTATGAATACGATAGATAGTTCTGGGCACATAAATTAATTCCTTCACGAGGAATTTGGTTCGTGGGGCCTGACCTGGCTTCAAAGGTTTCATCAAAATCTGCATGTAGTGATTTGTAAGCTCAGGTTCACTGTATATGCAACTAGCTTCTTCAAGGGGAGGACTGAGTGGTAAGGCACGAAGCAATTCAGAGGCTGGTGCAGTGTAGTGAGTGTTTTCAGACATCCAGTCCAGCACCCATGAATTCACATCTTCAGAATCTCCTGTGATGTGCAATGTTGCATAAAATTGAAGAATTAGTTCTTCATTCCAATCGCAGATGTCAGAGCAAAAGTTTAACAGTCTAGCACCGTGAAGAACACTGAGGACTGGTGCGAAGCACGACAGAGATTCCATATCCACATGAGGAATATGCTCATGGTAGAAGATTTTCTCTTTGTTAAACAACACTGAGGAATAGAAATTGGCTTGACTAGCAGTCCAGAAACGCCTCTTCCTAATGCGAGCAGAGTTATAAGGGTTGTAGTCTTCGAAGAATACATGCTCGCCGAAGAAATCACCAGCCTTGAACTTTTGCTTGCGTGAGAATGGATCCTTGGGCTTGGGCAGAGGAGTGTCAGTGAGTTGCATCACGACCTCAGGAATCGCAATCTTAGGTTCTTCAGGATGAGGAATTTCTGGTTACTCTTCAGTGGCAGTCTGCGTCTTCAGATGTTCAACAGCAGCATTTTCTTCAGCGCTAGTGGCTGGAATTTCTTCACGCATAGATGAAGTGGGGTGAGTTTCTTCAGAGCCCATTTGAACAGTTTGTGCAGGTGACTGAGGTATTTGCTGCAATGGTGTGAACATTGGAGAGTTTGGATGCTGACTTTCCCAGAATTCATCACTTATTACTGGTGTTGAGCAGCCAACGTCCACATCTTCATCTTCCATTTATTCAACGCCAGCCTCTTCAGCTGTGAACCGAGGCATGGGCGAGGAGATGATAGGTGTTGAAGGGATCATATCCACTTCAATTTCTTCATCAATCTACTCTGACGAAGCAGCAGAATGGTTTTCTTCATCAAATCCGCTAGGGATCTCATATTCTTCACCAAAAGGAACAAGGTCCTTTGATGGCATGGTTGAGATTGGAACAGCATCAATGGGATTAGCAAATGAACTTGTCAAAGGCTTCATCTTCTTCGGAGCTGAGGAATCTGAAGTAGCTGATGCTTTCCTTTTCTTCACTGCTGCACGCTCTGCAACCTTGATCTTCTTCACATCTGATGCAGATGGAAGGATTGGAGTTGGTGTTGGCGCAGGAGGATTAGAGGAATTTGGTTGATTTTCTTCAGGCACAACTGATGCAGTTGCCCTAATTTCTTCAGTTTCTTCAAGCGCACCACTAGTGGATGCCCTGGCAATTTCTCCAGCGGCTGGAACGCAGTCATCAGCCCTGGAACTCACATTTTCTTCAGTAGCCTGATTGTCATCAGCGGTGCTGGCATTTTCTTCCGTAGGCTGAGCAGATGCTTCAGCCTGAGGAATTTCCTGTTGCGTTGGGGCTGCAACATTGGAGGTGAACTGTTCTGTTATCTTTACAAATCTGACTTTGGCTCCCGTCCAGTCAGCATAATAGCGATCAAATTCATCACTCATTTTCTTGATTTCTGATTGGAGAGCAACAAGTTCTTCAGGTGAAAGTTTCAGAACGTTTTGCTTCAGAAAGCGCTCTTTCTTGTACTGCGCTTTCTTCACCCTCCTCCCCTGTTCAAATTTCCATTTCTCTTCTTGTATGAAGTGAATCAGCATGTGACTTTGGCCAGGAGTCAGCTTGAAGTCAGGCATGGGAGTGTTGGGGTCCTTGTGCCAAACATCAATGTATTCGAGGATCAACTTGGGATCCAAAAGCAGTGGCACATCTGTTCCCTTGGCTCTAGCGGCCCTGACTTGCCTATCTCTGATGATTTCTGCAAGTTCATCATCATCAGCTTCGTCTTCTTCAGACGGCACTTGGAAGGCAACTTGCTTCTTCTGAGGACTAGGGCGAGGACCTCGTCCAGCAGTGGCCTTTGTCTTCAGTAGAGAGGGTCCCGTTGAGGAAGTTGGTGCAGCTGAGGAACTAGCTGGAGCTCCTGAGGCAATTGAGATGCCTGCAGTCCTTTGGCACGAGGTGAGATGCACTGGTGCTGAGGACTTTGTCGGAACAGCTGAGGACTTTGGAGGAGCTGAGGATTTTGAGGAAGCAGGAGCAGCATGAGGAATTGGCCGTGAGGGCTTTGAGGATTCTGGCCGTGAAGGCATTGCTGAGGAACTTGGCCTTGAGGGCATTGTTGGTGAAGCACTTGGCTTGCGTGCAAGCTTCTTTGACATAGCCTTCTTCGGCTTGACAGCAGAGGCCTCAGCAGAGGCAGCAGCAGCAGTAGAGTCTTCATTGAATTTCCTCACTGCTTCTCTGGCTTGCTTAGCCAACTTGGCTTGGCGCTTGGCCCATTCGTCAGGATAGTCCCCACCATGCTTGATGCTGGTGGGATCTGCTATTTGGCCAGGTGCCAATGGAGGTCTTGGGCATGGAGGATTGAGTGCGAATTTCTTCATGTACTTGGGAGTGACATATCTGTACTCCCTCCACTCTCTAGCCCATCTCCTCTCTATCATATGAATGCGCACCTTGCGCTCATTCTTGGTTTTCTCAGTAGGTGTGCAGTACCCAGCATATATTTCATCAGGGATCTCAAACGCTGTATTGACCTCAGGCCTCTTTCCTCCTTTCTGTGCCTTCTTACCGTCAGCCATTTTCTTCAGTTGAGGAATTTGGACAATTGAATTATCTGAAGAAGTATGCAACTTTTCTTCGAGGAACGCTGCAAATGAGTTAAGTTGATGAGAACCTAGTGATTCAGCAGCTGACATGAGTACCTGTGAACAGAGTATAGTTGCGAGGAATTTGGAGAGGTCACATGCGTTCTCAAAAAGTTTTTCAAAAAGGAACAAGTTTGAGGAATTTGACCAGATGAGTCTTGAAGAATTTCACTAAGCGTTCTTTGTCTTAGGTTCCAGAGTTGTATAGATCGAAGATCCACACAATTGAGGAATCTTGAAGAAAAATGATGCTTAGAGAAACGAATCAAGAACAGATGACTTGTGAGGTGTTTAGTGTGTGAAGATATGAAGAGAAACACCTTTGAAGATTTTGTAGATAATCATTCGAATCAACGAGGGTAGTAAAAGTAACTTTTAATTACCCTGGATGAAGAACATGACGAACAATGAAGTGGAGAGGTGAAGTTCGTCTGTGTAGATCTTCCACGCCCTAACTCGGTGGAGGAAGACGGCTACGGCGGCGGCGGAGTGAAGATTTCCGTGGTCGGCGCGAGTACGGCGGTGACGAGGTCGAGGCAGTGAAGCTCTTCCTCACCGGCGACGATGAAGTAGCGGCGGCTCTAGGGTTTGAGAAGCTCGAGCTGGAGAGAGGCCGAGCGGAGTAAAAGAAGTGAGGAAGGGAAGGACGGGTATTTATAGCCACGGTGAAAAACTGTTCGCCCGAAGAAATTGGACGAACGTGCCCCTGACCCTTCTCATTCGCTTGACATGTGTCACCCACGTATTGAGAGGTGGAGATCGTGTGCGATCGTGGGTGAAAGGATAAGTATATCATAGGATGCGGAGCGGTTTGAGCGGCAAAGCCGAAAATTTAGATAAGATAGGTTTTAAAGTTCCGTTCGCAATTTCTTCAGCTGACAAGGACACAGTGAAGATTTTGAACGAGTTTCAAATAGAACGCACATGAAGAATTTGTGAATAGATTGGGTTGAGTATAACATAGAGGGGAAGGGTCCGATCACATTCACTTAGTAGAAAAACCAACTTGAAGAATTAGCAATAAGTGAATGTTGTAGAGGACATAAACTCATATATATAGCCAATGAAGAAAAACGACGGAAACAGTGAAGACAATGCAAAGTTGAAGAATATGAACAATTGAGGAATTTCAACTTTTGGTGGTGGCGTGATCCACCGTATAAGAATGATGATTTCAGACACCGCGTACAATTATCGTAGGGTTCTGAGGATCAAATTCTTCGTTAATTTCTTCACACTAAGAGTGTTATTCTTCATTGATTGAAGAAAAACGTTTCTTCATGTGTTGCACATCTAAGTCATCAATTTTGCATAAGTGTTAGGATGAGTGTCTTTTTCAAAGAACACTCGAAGATTTTAGGATATTTAGCTCACACCGCAACTTGCTAAATCTCTTCTCATCCAAGGGCTTTGTGAAGATATCGGCTAGCTGTTCTTCAGTCTTCACATGCTTAATAGAAATGTCACCCTTCAACACATGATCACGAAGAAAATGATGACCAATCTGAATGTGCTTCGTCTTCGAGTGCTGAACTGGGTTGTGAGCAATCTTGATGGCACTCTCATTGTCACAGAATAGAGGCACATTCTTCATGTTGACGCCGTAGTCCTTGAGAGTTTGCTTCATCCATAGCAATTGAGCACAACAAGAACCAGCGGCAATGTACTCAGCTTCAGCAGTAGATAGTGATACGCAGTTCTGTTTCTTCGAGGACCAACAGACCAAAGATCATCCGAGGAAATGACATGTACCAGATGTTGATTTGTGGTCCACACGATCACCAGCATAGTCAGAGTCAGAATATCCAATGAGATCAAAAGCCGAGCCCTTGGGGTACCATAATCCAAGTGTTGGTGTGTGAGCTAGATATCGAAGAATATGCTTCACAGCCTTATGGTGTGATTCCTTCGGTGTAGCTTGAAATCGGGCACACATGCAAACACTAAGCATTATGTATGGTCTAGATGCACATAGGTACAATAAAGAGCCAATCATGGAGCGGTATACCTTATGATCGAAGTCAATACCATTTTCATCAGTGCACTGATGGCCATTTGTGGGCATAGGAATTTTGACGCCTTTGCAATCTTGCATGCCGAATTTCCTCAGTACATCCTTGAGGTATTTCTCCTGGGATATGAATATGCCATTGCGTTGTTGACGAATTTGAAGACCTAAGAAGAATTTCAACTATCCCATCATAGACATTTGATATTCTTCACTCATCATATAGGCAAATTCATCACTATAACGTTGGTCAGTACAGCCAAAGATGATATCATCAACATATATTTGGCACACAAACAATTCACCATCATAAGATTTAGTGAAAAGAGTAGGGTCGAGTGAACCGGGTTTGAAGCCTTTCTTCATGAAGAATTCCTTCAAGGTATCATACCACGCCCGTGGGGCCTGCTTGAGGCCATAGAGGGCCTTGTTGAGTCTGAAGACTTTGTCAGGATTCTTTGGATCTTCAAAACCTGGGGGTTGAGCAACATATACTTCTTCCTCAAGCTTACCATTGAGGAATGCACTTTTCACATCCATTTGATATAAAGTGATATCATGATGGTTAGCATAAGCAAGTAATATGTGAATAGCCTCAAGTCTAGCAACAGGTGCAAAAGTTTCATCAAAATCAATTCCTTCAACCCGTGTGTAGCCTTGAGCTACGAGCCGTGCCTTATTCCTCACCACAAGGCCATTTTCATCTTGCTTGTTGTGGTAGATCCACTTTGTGCCAATGATATTGTGCTTGCGAGGATCTGGACGTTTGACCAGTTCCCCTACATTGTTGAGCTCGAACTGATGTAATTCTTCTTGCATGGCCTGAATCCACTCAGGCTCCAGAAATGCTTCATCTACCTTAGTGGGCTCTGTAATAGAGACAAAAGCATAGTGCCCACAAAAGTTAGATAAATGTGAAGCTTTTGAGCGTGTGAGAGGACCTGACGCTTTGATGTCATTGATGATCTTTTCAACTTGCACTTCTTTTGCAATGCGAGGATGAGCTGGTTGTCATTGAAGAATTTGATCAGCATTCTCTTCAGCACCATTTTCTTCAGTATTTTCTTCAGGTGCATTAGCTCGACGTTCTTCATGTTCTGGAATGAATTCTTCAGTAGGAATAACATCCTCAGTAGCCTTGAACTTGATAGTTTCCTCAGGTGCTGGTTCATCTATCACAGTAGGTAGGTGCTCTCTTTGCGAGCCATTAGTTTCATCGAACCGCACATCTACAGTTTCAACAACCTTGTGAAGAACATTGTTGAAGACTCTGTAGGTGTGCGAGTCCTTTCCGTAACCAAGCATAAAACCTTCATGTGCTTTCGGTGCAAATTTTGAGTTGTGATGAAGATCTCTAATCCAACATTTAGCACCGAAGACTTTGAAATAACTTACATTGGGTTTCTTATTAGTGAGGAGTTCATAGGCAGTCTTCTTGAAGAATTTGTGAAGATATACTCTGTTGATGATGTGGCACGCAGTATCAATTGCCTCAGTCCAGAAACGATGAGGCGTTTTGTATTCATCAAGCATTGTGCGAGCCATCTCATCAAGAGTCCTGTTCTTGCGCTCCACGACGCCGTTCTGCTGAGGAGTATAAGGAGCAGATAACTCATGAGTAATACCAAGTTCATCAAGATAGTCATCGAGACCAGAATTCTTGAACTCAGTGCCATTGTCACTTCTGATGTGCTTGATCTTCACACCAAAGTTGGTTGAAGCCCTCGAGGAAAATCGTTTGAAGACTTCCTGCACTTCATGTTTGTAAGTAACAAGGTGTACCCATGTGTAACGAGAGTAATCATGAACAATAACAAAGCCATATTGAGATGCTTCATTTGAAACAGCAGAATAATGATTAGGACCGAAGAGATCCATGTGAAGCAATTCAAATGGGCGAGTAGTGGTCATGATAGTCTTCGCTGGATGCTTGGCCTTTGTCATCTTTCCAGCTTCACAGGCTCCGCATAGGTGATCCTTGAGGAATTTGACATTCTCAATGCCAATGACATGCTTCTTCTTCGCAAGCGTGTGCAAATTCCTCATGCCTGCATGACCAAGTCGTCGATGCCAGAGCCAGCCTTCTGAAGCTTTTGCAAGTAGACACACGGCTGGTTGTGGTCCTGTAGAGAAATCAACAATATACAGGTCTCCTCTCCTAAAACCTTCGAAGACTTTGGAATTGTCAGCTTCCATAACCACAACACAACGGTACTTGCCAAAGACAACAACCATATCCAGATCACAAAGCATTGAGACAGACATAAGGTTGTATCCTAAGGACTCAACAAGCATGACTTTGTCCATGTGTCGATTCTTTGTGATTGCAACCTTACCTAGACCCAATACCCGACTTTTGCCTTTGTCAGCAAAGATGATATGCTTCAGATGCGACGGAGATAATGGAGCATCCATCAATAGATTCTTGTCACTAGTCATGTGATTTGTACATCCACTATCGAGGACCCACTCAGTGGCTTTGGGCTGATCATCCTTGGCACCCTTTGCCATGAAGCAATAGGTGGGAGCATAGTCATCATCGCCTTCATCAGCCTTGTTGGTGAGGCCATTTTCTTCAGTGTTGAAGATAGACTTGCTGACGAATGTAGTAGCGAGAGCTAGGCTCGCCACTCCGGATTCGGACTCCTCAGATGTCTCCTCTTCCTCATTTTCTTCAGATTCAGCCTCAGAGTCCATTTCCTTGCCAATGAATGCCCTGGCCTTCTTGGAGCTGCTCTTCTTGTGATATGAAGGCTTTGAGGATTTTGATGATGAAGATTTTGTGGATTTCTTCTTTTTCTTCGCATCATCAGAACTATAATCGTTGTATTTCTTCTTCTTTGATTCCTTTTCCCACTGAGGACAATCTTGAATGTAATGTCCAGGTTTCTTGCATTTGTGACAGAGTCTCCTCTTGTAGTCACTGGATGAGGAATCATTGCTCCTTGAGGGTCTTCCAAGGCGACCACGTCTTGAGAGCTTTTGGAACTTCTTAACGAGCAGAGCCAGATCATGGCTTAGTTCTTCAGGATCACCAAGGCTGCTACCAGACTCTTCATCTTCGGACTCAGATACCGCCTTGGCCTTCAGTGTGTGTGATCTTCCATAGCTCGAACCATAGAGATCTCTTTTTTCAGCAAGTTGGAACTCATGAGTATTTAGCCTCTCGAGAATATCAGTGGGATCAAGTGACTTGTAATTAGCACGTTCTTGTATCATCAATGCCAGAGTGTCAAATGAGGAATCAAGCGATCTCAACAATTTCTTCACCACCTCATGGTCGGTGATGTCAGTGGCACCAAGTGCTTGAAGCTCATTTGAGATGTCAGTGAGGCGATCGAAGGTTTGTTGAACATTTTCATTGTCGAGTCTTTTGAAGCGATTGAAGAGATTGCGAAGAACATCAACTCGAGAGTCACGCTGTGTTGAGACTCCTTCATTCACTTTGGACAACCTGTCCCAGATAAGCTTCACTGTCTCCAAAGCACTCACTCTGCCATACTGTCCTTTGCTCAGATGGCCACATATGATATTCTTCGCTTGAGAGTCGAGTTGCTTGAATCTCTTCACATCAGCAGCATTCAAAGAAGGTGTGACTGAGGGAACACCATTTTCCACAACATACCAGAGATCGTTATCAATTGCCTCAAGATGCACTGTCCCATCGAAGGTAGGACACCCAGCAGAGACCTTGATCATACCTGTGGCCGACATAACTAAACTCCAGGAGGTTAAACCAAAATCACACAGAACAAGGGAGTACCTTGCTCTGATACCAATTGAAAGTGCGTTATATCGACTAGAGGGGGGGGGGGGTGAATAGACGATTTTTATGAAATTCTTCACTGAGGAATTTGCCGGTGAGGAAATTCCTTAGCGAATAACTACTAGCAACAGAATAAGTACTCAAAAGTAAACATAATAGAATACAAGCATAGTCATCATGATGAAATGAAGACAGGTACAGAGTACAGGAAGCGTAAACACAGGATAACATAGGATGA
>NC_041380.1:319167000-319182081 GCF_002162155.2 Triticum dicoccoides | reverse complement strand
GACATAACTAAACTCCAGGAGGTTAAACCAAAATCACACAGAACAAGGGAGTACCTTGCTCTGATACCAATTGAAAGTGCGTTATATCGACTAGAGGGGGGGGGGGGGGAATAGACGATTTTTATGAAATTCTTCACTGAGGAATTTGCCGGTGAGGAAATTCCTTAGCGAATAACTACTAGCAACAGAATAAGTACTCAAAAGTAAACATAATAGAATACAAGCATAGTCATCATGATGAAATGAAGACAGGTACAGAGTACAGGAAGCGTAAACACAGGATAACATAGGATGAAGACAAACAGACTGAAGAAATTGAACTGAGGAAATTGAGAAAGTCTTCAGTCAAAGTCTTCAAACACAGATATGAACAAACACACAACACAATTATGAGGAAATGAACGAGTTGAGGGAATAGAATCAGTAAGCTTGGTGAAGACAATGATTTGGTAGACCAGTTCCAACTGTTGTCTCAGTTGTACGTCTGGTTGGAGCAGCTGAGTATTTAAACTCAAGGACACACAGTCCCGGACACCCAGTCCTGAACACGCAGCTCAGGACACCCAGTCCTCACCGTATTCTCCTTGAACTAAGGTCACATAGACCTTGTCCAATAACTCGTGGTAAGTCTTTAGGTGACTTCCGAACCTTCACAAACTTGGTCACTCGGCGATCCACAATTCCTCTTGGATGCTCTAGACCATGACGCCTAACCGTCAGTGATGCAACACAGTCTTCAAAGGTAACAAGCGTCGGATCCATGCAGGATCAATCTCTTGAGTGATGCTCAATCACTTGGGGTTTGTAGGTGTTTGGGTTTGGGTTTTTCCTCACTTGATGATTTTTGCTCAAAGTCCTCGGAGGATGGGTTGCTCTCAAATGACAAGTGTCAGTTTCTCTCGGAGCAGCCAACCAGCTAGTGGTTGTAGGGGGCGGCTATTTATAGCCTAGGGAGCAACTCGACATGATAAGACATAAATGCCCTTCAATTATATGACCGTTAGATGGATAGATATTTTGGGACAGCCGGCGCATAGCACAACAACGGTCGGAATTTTGAGTAGCAAAATCCTCAGGGCTATCATGTTCCTCACTGTGTAGGTAATCCGCACTAGCGAATTCTTAACTCCTCAGTCAGAACAAATTCCTCAGAGACTAGAAGAACTTCGTCTCTGTCACTGAAGAAATTAACTGAACTGTATGAGATTTCCAATGGCTTCACTCGAAGGGATTGGTAGGTGTAGGATTTTGAGTTGAGCATCACATGGAAATTTTTCCTTAGTATTTCCTCGACCCCCTTTAACAGTATGGTGTTTCCTATGACTCAAGAAAGAGAAAACGAAACTACGAAAACAAAAGTCTTCACGCTTCATGTTCCTCGAATGAATACCAAGTCTTCAAGGTCACACCAATTTCTTCACTTTCAAAGTCTTCAGAAAGTCTTCAGAGATTTAAAGTCTTCAGTCGAAGAACTTCATTTTTAGGGGTCGACTTTCTCTGTAAATATCAAACTCCTCATAGACTTATAGACCTGTGTACACTCACAAACGCATTAGTCCCTTAACCTATAAGTCTTCAATACACCAAAATCACTAAGGGGCACTAGATGCACTTACATTTGCACACTTTGTTAGCACCCTTTGGATTGATAAAACCTTCAGATTGCATCATATACAACTCTTCTTCCAGAAATCCATTCAGGAATGCAGTCTTTACATCCATTTGCCAAATTTCATAATCATAAAATGCAGCAATTGCTAACATGATTCAGACAGACTTAAGCATCGCTACGGGTGAGAAGGTCTCATCGTAGTCAACTCCTTGAACTTGTCGAAAACCTTCCGCAACAAGTCGAGCTTTGTAGACAATAACATTACCGTTAGCATCAGTCTTCTTCTTGAAGATCCATTTATTCTCGATGGCTTGCCGATCATCGGACAAGTCAACCAGACTCCACACTTTGTTCTCATACATGGATCCCATCTCAGATTTCATGGCCTCAAGCCATTTTGCGGAATCTGGGCTCATCATCGCTTCCTCATAGTTCGTAGGTTCGTCATGGTCAAGTAACATGACTTCCAGAACATGATTACCATACCACTCTGGTGCGGATCTTACTCTGGTTGACCTACGAGGTTCGGTAGTAACTTGATCTGAAGTTACATGATCTTCATCATTAGCTTCCTCACTAATTGGTGTAGGAGTCACAGGAACAGATTTCTATGATGAACTACTTTCCAATAAGGGAGCAGGCACAGTTACCTCATCAAGTTCTACTCCACTCACTTCTTTCGAGAGAAACTCCTTCTCTAGAAAGGATCCATTCTTAGCAACAAATGTCTTGCCTTCGGATCTGTGATAGAAGGTGTACCCAACAGTCTCCTTTAGGTATCCTATGAAGACACATTTCTCCGATTTGGGTTCGAGCTTATCAGGTTGAAGCTTTTTCACATAAGCATTGCAGCCCCAAACTTTAAGAAATGACAACTTTGGTTTCTTGCCAAACCACAGTTCATAAGGCGTCGTCTCAATGGATTTAGATGGTGCCCTATTTAACGTGAATGCAGCCGTCTCTAAAGCATAACCCCAAAACGATAGCAGTAAATCAGTAAGAGACATCATAGATCGCACCATATCTAGTAAAGTACGATTACGACGTTCGGGCACACCATTACGTTGTGGTGTTCCGGGTGGCGTGAGTTGCGAAACTATTCCGCATTGTTTCAAATGAAGACCAAACTCATAACTCAAATATTCTCCTCCATGATCAGATCATAGAAACTTTATTTTCCTGTTACGATGATTTTCCACTTCACTCTGAAATTCTTTGAACTTTTCAAATGTTTCAGACTTATGTTTCATCAAGTAGATATACCCATATCTGCTCAAATCATCTGTGAAGGTGAGAAAATAACGATACCCACCACGAGCCTCAACATTCATCAGACCACATACATCAGTATGTATGATTTCCAACAAATCTGTTGCTCGCTCCATAGTTTCAGAGAACGGCGTTTTAGTCATCTTGCCCATGAGGCATGGTTCGCAAGTACCAAGTGATTCATAATCAAGTGATTCCAAAAGTCCATCAGAATGGAGTTTCTTCATGCGCTTTACACCAATATGACCTAAATGGCAGTGCCACAAATAAGTTGCACTATCATTATCAACTCTGCATCTTTTGGCTTCAATATTATGAATATGTGTATCACTACTATCGAGATTTATCAAAAATAGACCACTCTTCAAGGGTGCATGACCATAAAAGATATTACTCATATAAATAGAATAACCATTATTCTCATATTTAAATGAATAACCGTCTCGCATCAAACAAGATCCAGATATAATGTTCATGCTCAACGCTGACACCAAATAACAATTATTCAGGTCTAAAATTAATCCCGAAGGTAGATGTAGAGGTAGCGTGCCGACCGCGATCACATCGACTTTGGAACCATTTCCCACGCGCATCGTCACCTCGTCCTTAGCCAATCGTCGCTTAATCCGTAGCCCCTGTTTCAAATTGCAAATATTAGCAACAGAACCAGTATCAAATACCCAGGTGCTACTGCGAGCATTAGTAAGGTAAACATCAATAACATGTATATCACATATACCTTTGTTCACCTTGCCATCCTTCTTATCCGCCAAATGCTTGGGGCAGTTCCGCTTCCAGTGACCAGTCCCTTTGCAGTAGAAGCACTCAGTTTCAGGCTTAGGTCCAGACTTGGGTTTCTTCACTTGAGCAGCAACTGGCTTCCTGTTCTTCTTGAAGTTCCCCTTCTTCCTTTTACCCTTTTTCTTGAAACTGGTGGTCTTGTTGACCATCAACACTTGATGCCCCTTCTTGATTTCTACCTCCGCAGCCTTTAGCATCACGAAGAGCTCGGGAATTGTCTTATCCATCCCTTGCATATTATAGTTCATCACGAAGCTCTTGTAGCTTGGTGGCAGTGATTGAAGAATTCTGTCAATGACACTATCATCCAAAAGATTAACTCCCAGTTGAATCAAGTGATTGTTATACCCAGACATTTTGAGTATATGCTCACTGACAGAACTATTCTCTTCCATCTTGCAGCTATAGAACTTATTGGAGACTTCATATCTCTCAATCCGGGCATTTGCTTGAAATATTAACTTCAACTCCTGGAACATATCATATGCTCCATGACGTTCAAAACATCGTTGAAGTCCCGGTTCTAAGCCGTAAAGCATGGCACACTGAACTATCGAGTAGTCATCAGCTTTGCTCTGCCAGAAGTTCATAACATCTGACGTTGCTCATGCGGCGGGTTTGGCACCTAGCAGTGCTTCCAGGATGTAATTCTTCTGTGTAGCAATGAGGATAATCCTCAAGTTGTGGACCCAGTCTATGTAATTGCTACCATCATCTTTCAACTTTGCTTTCTCAAGGAACGCATTAAAATTCAACGGAACAACAGCACGGGCCATCTATCTACAACAACATAGATATGCAAAATACTATCAGGTACTAAGTTCATGATTAAAGTTCAATTAATCATATTACTTAAGAACTCCTACTTAGACAGACATCCCTTTAATCATCTAAGTGATCACGTGATCCATATTAACTAAACCATGTCCGATCATCACGTGAGATGGAGTAGTTTTCAATGGTGAACATCACTATTTTGATCATATCTACTATATGATTCATGCTCGACCTTTTAGTCTCAGTGTTCCGAGGCCATATATGCATATGCTAGGCTCGTCAAGTTTAACCCGAGTATTCTGCGTGTGCAAAACTGGCTTGCACCCGTTGTATGTGAACGTAGAGCTTATCACACCCGATCATCACGTGGTGTCTCGGCACGACGAACTTTGGCAACGGTGCATACTCAGGGAGAACACTTATACCTTGAAATTTAGTGAGAGATCATCTTATAATGCTACCGTCGATCTAAGCAAAATAAGATGCATAAAAGATAAACATCACATGCAATCAATATAAGTGATATGATATGGCCATCATCATCTTGTGCCTTTGATCTCCATCTCCAAAGCACCGTCATGATCACCACCGTCACCGGCTTGATACCTTGATCTCCATCGAAGCATCATTGTCGTCACGCCAATTATTGCCTCCACGACTATCGCTACCACTTAGTGATAAAGTAAAGCAATTACATGGCAATTGCATTTCATACAATAAAGCGACAACCATATGGCTCCTGCTAGTTGCCGATAATTGTGTTACAGAACATGATCATCTCATACAATAAAATTTAGCATCATGTCTTGACCATATCACATCACAACATGCCCTGAAAAAACAAGTTATATGTCCTCTACTTTGTTGTTGCAAGTTTTACGTGGCTGCTACGGGCTGAGCAAGAATCGTTCTTACCTACGCATCAAAAAGCCACAACGCAGTATAGTGAATGCTTTTTGATCTTCAGAAAGAACCATGTTCATTGAATCCGATTCAACTAAAGCTGGAGAAACAGACACCCACTAGCCACCTATGTGCGAAGCACGTCGGTAGAACTAGTCTCGCGTAATGTCGGTCTGGGCCACTGATGTCTACTACACAACCTTCTTCTTGTAGACGTTGTTGGGCCTCCAAGTGCAGAGGTTTGTAGGACAGTAGCAAATTTCCTCAAGTGGATGACCTAAGGATTATCAATCCGTAGGAGGCATAGGATGAAGATGGTCTCTCTCAAGCAACCCTGCAACCAAATAACAAAGAGTCTCTTGTGTCCCCAACACACCCAATACAATGGTGAATTGTTTAGGTGCACTAGTTCGGAGAAGAGATGGTGATACAAGTGGTATATGGATGGTAGATAAAGGTTTTTGTAATCTAAAATATAAAAACAGCAAGGTAACTAATGATAAAAGTGAGCACAAACGGTATTGCAATGCGTTGAAACAAGGCCTAGGGTTCATACTTTCACTAGTGCAAGTCCTCTCAACAATAATAACATAATTGGATCATATAACTATCCCTCAACATGCAAAAAAGAGTCACTCCAAAGTCACTAATAGCGGAGAACAAACGAAGAGATTATGGTAGGGTACGAAACCACCTCAAAGCTATTCTTTCTGATCGATCTATTCAAGAGTCCGTAGTAAAATAACACGAAGCTATTCTTTCCGTTCAATCTATCCTAGAGTTCGTACTAGAATAACACCTTAAGACACAAATCAACCAAAACCCTAATGTCACCTAGATACTCCAATGTCACCTCAAGTATCCATGGGTATGATTATACGATATGCATCACACAATCTCAGATTCATCTATTCAACCAACACAAAGAACTTCAAAGAGTGCCCCAAAGTTTCTACCGGAGAGTCAAGACGAAAACGTGTGCCAACCCCTATGCATAAGTTCACGAGGTCACGGAACTCGCAAGTTGATCACCAAAACATACATCAAGTGGATCACGTGATATCCCATTGTCACCACAGATGCTTACATGCAAGACATACATCAAGTGTTCTCAAATCCTTAAAGACTCAATCCGATAAGATAACTTCAAAGGGAAAACTCAATTCATCACAAGAGAGTAGAGGGGGAGAAACATCATAAGATCCAACTATAATAGCAAAGCTCGCGATACATCAAGATCGTACCACCTCAAGAACACGAGAGAGAGAGAGAGAGAGAGAGAGAGAGAGATCAAACACATAGCTACTGGTACATACCCTTAGCCCCGAGGGAAAACTACTCCCTCCTCGTCATGGAGAGCACCGGGATGATGAAGATGGCCACCGGAGAGGGATTCCCCCCTCCGGCAGGGTGCCAGAACGGGTCTAGATTGGTTTTTGGTGGCTACGGAGGCTTCTGGTGGCGGGACTCCCGATCTATTCTGCTCCTCGAAGTTTTTAGGGTATATGGGTATATATAGGAGGAAGAAGTACGTCGGTGGATCTCCGAGCTGTCCACGAGGCAGGGGGCGCGCCCAGGGGGGGCGCCCTCCACCCTCATGGGCAGCTCGAGACTCTTCCGGTCCATCTTCGATACTCCGTGGGCTTCTTCTGGTCCAAAAATAAGTTCCGTGAAGTTTCAGGTCAATTGGACTCCGTTTGATTTTCCTTTTCTGCGATACTCTAAAACAAGAAAAAAAACAGAAACTGGCACTGGGCTCTAGGTTAATAGGTTAGTTCCAATAATCATATAAAATAGCATATAAATGCTTATAAAACATCCAAGGTTGATAATATAATAGCATGGAACAATAAAAAATTATAGATACGTTGGAGACATATCAGCATCCCCATGCTTAATTCCTGCTCGTCCTCGAGTAGGTAAATGATAAAAAGAGAATTTTTGATGTGGAATGCTACATAACATATTTGTCCATCTAGTTCTCTTTGTTGTGGCAAGAATATTCAGATCCATAAGATTCAAGACAAAATTTTAATATTAACTTAAAAATAATAATACTTCAAGCATACTAACAAAGCAATCATGTCTTCTCAAAATAACATGGCCAAAGAAAGCTATCCCTACAAAATCATATAGTCTGGCTATGCTCTATCTTCACCACAGAAAATATTTAAATCATGCACAACCCCGATGACAAGCCAAGCAATTGTTTCATACTTTTGATGTTCTCAAACCTTTTCAATCTTCACGCAATACATGAGCGTGAGCCATGGATATAGCACTATATGTGGAATAGAAGGGTGGTTGTGGAGAAGACAAAAAGGGAGAAGATAGTCTCACATCAACTAGGCGTATCAACGGGCTATGGAGATGCCCATCAATAGATATCAATGTGAGTGAGTAGGGATTGCCATGCAATGGATGCACTAGAGCTATAAGTGTATGAAAGCTCAAAAAGAAACTAAGTGGGTGTGCATCCAACTCGCTTGCTCACGAAGACTTAGAGCATTTTGAGGAAGCCCATCATTGGAATATACAAGCCAAGTTCTATAATGAAAGATTCCCAGTAGTATATGAAAGTGACAACATAAGAGACTCTCTATCATGAAGATCATGGTGCTGCTTTGAAGCACAATTGTGGTAAAAGGATAGTAGCATTGCCCCTTCTCTCTTTTTCTCTCATTTTTTCATTTTTTTATTTGGGCCTTTTCTCTTTTTTTATGGCCTCTTTTTTTATTTATTTTTATTTTTCGTCCGGAGTCTCATCCCGACTTGTGGGGGAATCATAGTCTCCATCATCCTTTCCTCACATGGGACAATGCTGTAATAATGATGACCATCACACTTTTATTTTCTTACAACTCAAGAATTACAACTCGATACTTAGAACAAAGTATGACTCTATATGAATGCCTCCGGCGGTGTACCGGGATGTGCAATGACTCATGAGTGACATGTATGAAAGAATTATGAATGGTGGCCTTGCCACAAATACGATGTCAACTACATGATCATGCATAGCAATATGACAATGATGGAGCGTGTCATAATAAACGAAACGGTGGAGAGTTGCATGGCAATATATCTCGGAATGGCTATGGAAATGCCATAATAGGTAGGTATGGTGGCTGTTTTGAGGAAGGTATATGGTGGGTTTATGGTACCGGCGAAAGTTGCGCGGTACTAGAGAGGCTAGGAATGGTGGAAGGGTGAGAGTGCATATAATCCATGGACTCAACATTAGTCATAAAGAACTCACATACTTATTGCAAAAATCTATTAGTTATCGAAACAGAGTACTATGCGCATGCTCCTAGGGGGATAGATTGGTACGAAAAGACCATCGCTCGTCCCCGACCGCAACTCATAAGGAAGGCAATCAATAAATAAATCATGCTCCGACTTCATCACATAACGATTCACCATACATGCATGTTATGTGAATCACAAACTTCAACACAAGTATTTCTCAAATTCACAACTACTCAACTAGCATGACTCTAATATCACCATCTCCATATCTCAAAACAATCATCAAGTATCAAACTTCTCATAGTATTCAATGCACTTTATATGATTTTTTTTATTATATCCCTCTTGGATGCCTATCATATTAGGACTAAATTCATAACCAAAGCAAACTACCATGTTGTTCTAAAAGACTCTCAAAATAATATAAGTGAAGCATGAGAGTTCAACAATTTCTTCAAAATAAAACCACTACCGTGCTCTAAAAAGATATAAGTGAAGCACTAGAGCAACACACAAACTACTCCGAAAGATATAAGTGAAGATCAATAAGTAGTCATATGCAACTATGTGAAGACTCTCTAACATTTAAGAATTTCAGATCTTGGTATTTTATTCAAACAGCAAGCAAAACAAAAGAGAATAAAATGACGCTCCAAGCAAAACACATATCATGTTGTGAATAAAAATATAGCTCCACGTAAAGTTACCGATGAACAAAGACGAAAGAGGGGATGCCTTCCGGGGCATCCCCAAGCTTAGGCTTTTTGGTGTCCTTGGATATGACCTTGGGGTGCCTTGGGCATCCCCAACCTTAGGCTCTTTCCACTCCTTATTCCATAATCCATCGAATCTTTACCCAAAACTTGAAAACTTCACAACACAAAACTTAATAGAAAACTCGTAAACTTTGTTAGTATAAGAAAATAAATCACCACTTTTGGTACTGTTGTGAACTCATTCTAAATTCATATTTTTGTAATATCTACTGTATTCCAACTTCTCTATGGTTCATACCCTCCGATACTACTCATAGATTCATCAAAATAAGCAAACAACACTATGAAAACGGAATCTGTCAAAAACAGAACAGTCTGTAGTAATATGTATCAAACATATACTTCTGGAACCCCAAAAATCCTGAGAAATTAGGAAGTCCTAGTCAATTTGTTTATTAATCTACTGCAAGTGGAATTTGTATTTTATCGCTCTCTGGTAAAAAATTAAAATTATTCTCGTGAGCGCATACTTTCTGTTTTTTACAGCAAGATCAAATAACAATCACCCAAGAAGATCCTAAAGGCTTTACTTGGCACAAACACTAATTAAACATAAAAACACAATCATAACATAGCATAGATTATTTATTTATTACTAAACAGGAACAAAAAGCAAGGAACAAAAATAAAATTGGGTTGCCTCCCAACAAGCGCTATCGTTTAACGCCCCTAGCTAGGCATGATGATTTCAATGATGCTCACATAAAAGATAAGAATTGTAACGTAAAGAGAGTATCATGAAGAATATGACTAGCACATTTAAGTCTAACCCACTTCCTATGCATAGGGATTTTGTGAGCAAACAACTTATGGAAACAAGAATCAACTTGCATAGGAAGGTAAAACAAGC
The DNA here is from genome assembly GCF_002162155.2 of Triticum dicoccoides. Classification (NCBI taxonomy): domain Eukaryota; kingdom Viridiplantae; phylum Streptophyta; class Magnoliopsida; order Poales; family Poaceae; genus Triticum; species Triticum dicoccoides. The sequence goes on along the minus strand of NC_041380.1, from coordinate 319,171,841 downwards.
ATAACTTCAAAACTTTAAGCACATAGAAAGGAATCTTGATATTATTGCAACTCCTATAAGCATATATTCCTCCCTCATAATAAATTTCAGTAGCATCATGAATGAATTGAACAATATAACCATCACATAAAGCATTCTTTTCATGATCTACAAGCATAGAAAATTTACTACTCTCCACATAAGCAAGATTCTTCTCAATCGGAATAGTGGGAGTATCATAAGAAACTCGAATACTATAAATTGTTTCCACATTAAAAGAGTAATGTTCAGAAAAAGGGTAATCATAATCATGACAAGTTTTATAAATATAATCATCACTACTTTTTATAGCATACGTTTCATCACAATAATCATCATAGGTAGCAACTTTGTTCTCATCATAATCAATTGAAACCTCTTCCAAGATAGTGGAATCATTACTAAATAAAGTCATGACCTCTCCAAATCCACTTTCATAATTATCATAAGTAGGAGGCATGCTATCATCATTATAAATTTGCATATCAAAACTTGGGAGACTAAAAATATCATCTTCACTAAACGTAGCATCCCCAAGCTTGGGACAAACATTAATTGCAGCAAATGTATTCTCAAAAACATCATCTTCATCAAACATAGCATCCCCAAGCTTGGGCCTTTTCATATCATAAGCATAATCACTCTCATCATTAATAGTATGGATAGCACCAATAGTATAGCAATTATCATCATCACAAGGAGTAATAGGAGCAACATCATCTGGGAGAGATACCTTTGGACCTTTGCTTCTCCGTCTTTTCTTTTTCTTCTTCACATCATGTGTGGGTTCAACCCTCTTTTTAGAGCTCCTTATTAATGAGATTGGTTGAACAGAAGGCTCCTCCTTGTTACTTGATTCATCATAAGAAATAATAGGAGGATATTGGGAAGTCTCTTCCCTTTCATTAGTATTCTCTTCATCTTCTATTTCTTTTCTTTTCTTTATGTAATAGGCAATATAAGGATTTTCAATACAATTCACTGCACAATACATATAAATTTCCTCTAGATCAAAATCAAGAAGTTTATCACGGGCAAATACTGGAAGATAGTTAGTTATACGTTTCATTTCTTCATAACCCATAAGCAAACTAAGTTCATTATGATGTGCAAGGGAAATCAAGTCATCACAATTTTGGGAAACGATTAGATCATGAAACAATTTGCATCGGATGGTTACATTACCATGTTTATTGCAAAGTTCACAAGTACGGCTAAGAAAATTTAAATTTTCAGCACGAACATCTAACCTTTCTTGCAACCATTTAGTTTCCAAGTACTTATGCCTCTTGCAAAATCTATCTTCCCTAATTGGTGTGTACTTGCAAACTCTATGCACTCCACAAAAATCGACATGCTTATAAGAGACATTCTCATCATGACTAGTGCAATTATCATTAGTACTATGGATATTCAAAGAGTTCATACTAATAACATTGCAATCATGCTCATCATTCAAAGATTTAGTGCCAAACATTTTAATGCATTCTTCTTCTAACACTTTGGCACAATTATCGGAATCCTTATTTTCACGAAAGACATTAAAAAGATGAAGCATTTGAGGCATCCTTAATTCCATTTTTTGTAGTTTTCTTTTATAGAGTAAACTAGTGATAAAACAAGAAAAAAAAGATTCTATTGCAAGATCTAAAGATATACCTTCAAGCACTAACCTCCCCGGCAACGGCGCCAGAAAAGAGCTTGATGTCTAAAACACATCCTTCTTCTTGTAGATGTTGTTGGGCCTCTAAGTGCAGAAGTTTGTAGGACAGTAGCAAATTTCCCTCAAGTGGATGACCTAAGGTTTATCAGTCCGTAGGAGGTGTAGGATGAAGATGGTCTCTCTCAAGCAACCCTGCAACCAAATAACAAAGAGTCTCTTGTGTCCCCAACACACCCAATACAATGGTAAATTGTATAGGTGCACTAGTTCGGCGAAGAGATGGTGATACAAGTGGTATATGGATGGTAGATAAAGGTTTTTGTAATCTGAAAATATAAAAACAGCAAGGTAACTAATGATAAAAGTGAGCACAAACGGTATTGCAATGCATTGAAACAAGGCCTAGGGTTCATACTTTCACTAGTGCAAGTTCTCTCAACAATAATAACATAATTGGATCATATAACTATCCCTCAACATGCAACAAAGAGTCACTCCAAAGTCACTAATAGCGGAGAACAAACGAAGAGATTATGGTAGGGTACGAAACCACCTCAAAGTTATTTTTTCTGATCGATCTATTCAAGAGTCCATAGTAAAATAACACGAAGCTATTCTTTCCATTCAATCTATCCTAGAGTTCGTACTAGAATAACACCTTAAGACACAAATCAACCAAAACCCTAATGTCACCTAGATACTCCAATGTCACCTCAAGTATCCGTGGGTATGATTATATGATATGCATCACACAATCTCAGATTCACTATTCAACCAACACAAAGAACTTCAAAGAGTGCCCCAAAGTTTCTACCAGAGAGTCAAGATGAAAACGTGTGCCAACCCCTATGCATAAGTTCACGAGGTCACGAAGCTCGCAAGTTGATCACCAAAACATACATCAAGTGGATCACGTGATATCCCATTGTCACCACAGATGCTTACATGCAAGACATACATCAAGTGTTCTCAAATCCTTAAAGACTCAATCCGATAAGATAACTTCAAAGGGAAAACTCAATTCATCACAAGAGAGTAGAGGGGGAGAAACATCATAAGATCCAACTATAATAGCAAAGCTCACGATACATCAAGATCGTACCACCTCAAGAACACGAGAGAGAGAGATCAAACACATAACTACTAGTACATACCCTCAGCCCCGAGGGAGAATTACTCCCTCCTCGTCATGGAGAGCACCGGGATGATGAAGATAGCCATCGGAGAGGGATTCCCCCCTCTGGTAGGGAGCCGGAACGGGTCTAGATTGGTTTTCGGTGGCTACGGAGGCTTCTGGCGGCGGAACTCCCGATCTATTCTGCTCCTCGAAGTTTTTAGGGTATATGGGTATATATAGGAGGAAGAAATACGTCGGTGGATCTCCGGGCTGTCCACGAGGTAGGGGGGCGCGCCTAGGGGGTGGGCGCGCCCCCCACCCTTGTGGGCAGCCCGGGACTCTTCTGGTCCATCTCCGATACTCCGTGGGCTTCTTCTAGTCCAAAAATAAGTTCCGTGAAGTTTCAGGTCAATTGGCCTCCGTTTGATTTTCCTTTTCTGCGATACTCTAAAACAAGGAAAAAAACAGAAACTGGCACTGGGCTCTAGGTTAATAGGTTAGTTCCAAAAATCATATAAAATAGCATATAAATGCATATGAAACATCCAAGGTTGATAATATAATATCATGGAACAATCAAAAATTATAGATACGTTGGATACGTATCAACCGCTTCATCCAATAATGCCGCTGAATCAAGAATGAACTAGTGACGGCAAACAATATGTATATACCCACGCCCACAACTCCTTTGTGTTCTACTCGTGCATATAACACCGACGCATAAACCTGGCTCGGATGCCACTGTTGGGGAATGTAGTAATTTCAAAAAAATTCCTACGCACACGCAAGATCATGGTGATTGCTACCTCTTGAGCACTGCATTGATTTTCCCTTGAAGAGGAAAGGGTGATGCAGCAAAGTAGCGTAAGTATTTCCCTTAGTTTTTGAGAACACATGTATCAATCCAGTAGGAGGCCGCGCACAAGTCCCTCGCACCTACACAAACAAATAAATCCTCACAACCAACGCGATAAGGGGTTGTCAATCCCTACAACTGTCACTTACGAGAGTGAGATCTGATAGATATGATAAGATAATATTTTTGGTATTTTTATGATAAAGATGCAAAGTAAAATAAATGGCAAAGGAAATAACTAAGTATTGGGAGATTAATATGATGGAAGATAGACCCGGGGCCATAGGTTTCACTAGTGGCTTCTCTCAAGAGCATAAGTATTTACGGTGGGTGAACAAATTACTGTTGAGCAATTGACAGAATTGAGAATAGTTATGAGAATATCTAGGTATGATCATGTATATAGACACCACGTCCGAAACAAGTAGACCGACTCCTGCCTACATCTACTACTATTACTCCACACATCGACCACTATCCAGCATGCGTCTAGAGTATTGAGTTCAAGAGAACAGAGTAACGCTTTAAGCAAGATGACATGATGTAGAGGGATAAACTCATGCAATATGATATAAACCCCATCTTGTTATCCTCGATGGCAACAATACAATACGTGCCTTGCTGCCCCTACTGTCACTGGGAAAGGATACCGCAAGATTGAACCCAAAGCTAAGCATTTCTCCCATTGCAAGAAAGATCAATCTAGTAGGCCAAACCAAACCGATAATTCGAAGAGACTTGCAAAGATAACCAATCATACATAAAATAATTCAGAGAAGATTCAAATATTGTTCATAGATAAACTTGATCATAAACCCACAATTTACCGGTCTCAACAAACACACCGCCAAAGAATATTACATCGAATAGATCTCCACAAGAGAGGGGGAGAACTTTGTATTGAGATCCAAAAAAAGAGAATAAGCCATCTAGCTAATAACTATGGACCCGTAGGTCTGAAGTAAACTACTCACACTTCATCGGAGGGGCTATGGTGTTGATGTAGAAGCCCTCCGTGATCGATGCCCCCTCCGGCGGAGCTCCGGAAAAGGCCCCAAGATGGGATCTCGTGGATATAGAAAGTTATGGCGGCGGAATTAGGGTTTTGTCTCCGTATCTGGTAGTTTGGGGGTACGTAGGTATATATAGGAGGGAGGAGTACAGGGGGCCCAAGAGGGTGGAGG
>NC_041380.1:319124418-319166835 GCF_002162155.2 Triticum dicoccoides | reverse complement strand
TCCTCATTGATTGCTTGACGTAGGGTCCAAGTCCTCTGGATCATGTTCATTCCGAAAATCACATTCCCGAAGGTTTCATTCCGTTTGGACTCTGTTTGATATTCTTTTTCTGCGAAACCCTAAAATAGGCAAAAAACATGAATTCTGGGCTGGGCCTCCGGTTAATAGGTTAGTCCCAAAAATAATAAAAGTGTATAATAAAACCCAATAATGTCCAAAACAGAATATAATATAGCATGGAACAATAAAAAATTATAGATACGTTGGAGACGTATCAGTGATGCATAGCAACGAGAGGGGAGAGTGTCGTCCACGTACCCTCATAGACCATAAGCGGAAGCGTTATGAGAACACGGTTGATGTAGTCATACGTCTTCATGATCCGACCGATCCAAGTATCGAACATACGACACCTCCGAGTTCAGCACACGTTCAGCTCGGTGATGTCCCATGAACTTCGATCCAGTAGAGCTTCAAGGGAGAGCTCCGTCAGCACGACGGTGTGATGACAATGATGATGATGCTACCGATGCAGGGCTTCGCCTAAGCACCGCTACGATATGACCGAGGTGGATTATGGTGGAGGGGGCACCACACATGGCTAAAAGATCAACTGATCAACTTGTGTGTCTTGGGGTGCCCCCTGCCCCCGTATATAAAGGAGCAAGGGGGGAGGCCGACCGGCCCTAGCAGGGCGCGCCAAGAGGAGGAGTCCTCCTCGGGCGCGCCAAGAGGAGGAGTCCTCCTCCTAGTGGGAGTAGGACTCCCTTTTCCTAGTCCCACTAGGACGGGGAAGGAAGGAGTCGGAGAGGGGAAAGGCAAGGGGGGCGCCGCCCTTACTTGTCCTATTCGGACTCAAGGGGTGGGGGCGCGTGGCCTGCCCTGGCCGGACCCTCTCTCTCTCCCCACTAGGGTCCAACAAGGCCCATTAACCCCCGGGGGGTTGTGGTAACCCCCTAGCACTCTGGTAAAATCCTGATTTCACCCGGAACTATTCCGACGTCCAAACATAGGCTTCCAATATATCAATCTTTATGTCTCGACCATTTCGAGACTCCTCGTCATGTCCGTGATCATATCCGGGACTCCGAACTACCTTCAGTACATCAAAACACATAAACTCATATTACTGATCGTGACCGAACTTTAAGCATGCGGACCCTACGGGTTCGAGAACTATGTAGACATGACCGAGACTCGTCTCCGGTCAATAACCAATAGCAGAACTTGGATGCTCATATTGGTTCTTACATATTCTATGAAGATCTTTATCGGTCAAACCGCATAACAACATACGTTGTTCCCTTTGTCATCGGTATGTTACTTGCCCGAGATTCGATCGCGGTATCCTCATACCTAGTTCAATCTTGTTACCGGCAAGTCTCTTTACTCATTCCATAATGCTACATCCAGTAACTAACTCATTAGCTACATTGTCCATTACCGAGAGGGCCCAGAGATACTTCTCCGACAATCGGAGTGACAAATCCTAATCTCGATCTATGCCAACTCAACAAGTACCATCAGAGACACCTATAGAGCACCTTTATAATCACCCAGTTACGTTGTGGCATTTGGTAGGACATGAAGTGTTCCTCCGGTACTCGGGAGTTGCATAATCTCATAGTCATAGGAACATGTATAAGTCATGAAGAAAGCAATAGCAACAGACTAAACGATCATCGTGCTAAGCTAACGGATGGGTCAAGTCAATCACATCATTCTCTAATTATGTGATCCCGTTAATCAAATGACAACTCATGTCTATGGTTAGGAAACTTAACCATCTTTGATTCAACGAGCTAGTCAAGTAGAGGCAAACTAGTGACACTCTGTTCGTCTATGTATTCACACATGTACTAAGTTTCCAGTTAATACAATTCTACCATGAATAATAAACATTTTATCATGATATAAGGAAATATAAATAACAACTTTATTATTGCCTCTAGGGCATATTTCCTTCAGGTAGTTGCACGTGTAATCAAACCATAGTTGTCGTCTGTGATTGTGTACTTGCAATATGTGGTCAAACAATAGTTGTCATGTGTGTTTACCTAGTTGCCACGTGTGGTACAACCATAGTTGCCATGTATGGTTAATCATAGTTTCCGTGTGTGTTTACCTAGTTGCCACGTACCCGCAACTGCAGTTGCCACCTACCAACGAATCATAGTTGCCATGTGTGTTTACCTAGTTGCCATATACGCGCAATTGCAGTTGCCATCTATAATCACACGAGTCGTCATGTGGGCGAAGAGCAGTTCACCCACAAGCGGGCGGACTAGGTGGTGATCGTGTGGGCAGGAACTGATTTGCCCACACGACCCAGCTGGCAACCGCGTGTTGCGGGTCGTGTGGGCGAACTCTCCAATGCCCACACACATGATTATCCCCACATGGCACTGAAAATCTAACAGATTCCTTTATGATTCGTGCAAAACAGAATCAACATGGATCAACGCGTGTGGTCCAAGTGTAAACATGCCACACGTGTGGGCGTTATCATTTGGGTTGGTTTATCTTCACAATGTAATCTCAACTATATTCTATCTCTCTCCCGTAACTATCTAGGACTCTCTATAACAATCGAATCCTAGCGATTGGTTGCCTATGCTTGTAAGCCACGACAAGGCTATTGCTATTTGCCCACGATCAATATATACCTACGCGTCTCCTCATCGAAGAGTAGGAACGCTTCCAGAGACTTTACATGGTATTGGAGCCATCCTCTTCCTCATACATCTAGCCACAGAAACAAATCAATCACAACTCCATCGCCTCCATGTCTTCTCGGCAGCAGTTGCCCTCAACCTTGGTGCACCGCCATCGGAGAAGCTCTCAAGAGGAAACCTCCAGCTCACATGATGATTCACCATCGCACGCCGACATCTACATTGAGGAGGGGCACAATGGCGCCGATGACCAGAAAGGGGAAGGGGCCGGCGAGGAAATGGTGATATCCTCCACCCCTCCTTGTTTCATTTATGTTTTAAGTATTTGCAGTATGCATTTCCATTGTCTGCTGATGAACTATGGTCCTTAAATGGTGGTCCGATGAAATGTGTGTTGAACGTGTTCTTATATGTAGCGTTGCATGATTTGCATGACTTTAGGGTTTCAGATATAAGAGACATGGATGTGAAAGCTAAAATATGAGACATGCCCGGTCAGGCTCCCGGACGCATCCCGCGGGGGGTTCGAGGGGCCGGACTTGCGTGTAGACGCTATAAGGACAAGCCCATCACCCCAACGCACGACCCCAAATGGACGTCCGTTTCATTCATTTTTCGTCCGTTTGTGGGTGAAAATTGTGGATGCGGCGCACAGACGCATTTCAGCTGCATCTTGTCCGCCTACATTTTTTGCAACACATATCTGTCGGGATCGGGGCTCCGCAGACCCAAACAAGGTTCGAACTCTGGTGCGTGTATGAAGGATCTAGCCTAGCTGCAACTCTCTGCTCATTACCTCATGGCTTGGCCTCGTCGTGTTTGAGCGGGCGGGAAGAAGAGATGAACACGACAGTTTACCCGGGTTCAGGCCACCTTGCGGTGTAAAACCCTACTCCTGCTTTGTGGTGGATTGCCTCGCGATGAGGATGATGATGAACTAGTACAAGTGTGAGCTGCCTCGGGTGAGCTCAATGGCCGAAGGGTTGATCCAGGGATCAACCCCCCTCCACGATGGAGTCTAACCTATATTTATAGTTGCATTGGTCCTCTTTCCTCATGGCTTAGGCGGGAAGGGATTCCACAATGGCCAATTTGAAAGGGGATAGGAGTACACCCTATCCTGACTAAAGGTGGTCTTCGTCTCAAAGCTTCTGATATTGACGCAGTAGTGGGCTCGGCGATGACCTCCGTCCTATCGAGCTCGTGGTCCTGGTCTTGTTGCACTGGAATGTAAACCTTTGGGGGATTCCTTGGGAACCTGCGTACGTCCTTGACTTCTTAGCACCAAAGAGGAAATTGTCCTCTCATGCGCCCGCTGGCGGCCGCCTGGCCATGGTCGTCATGGATCACATCATCGCGCGCCTCGCGAGACAGGAGGCTTGCATAGAGATCTCCGCTCCATGGGAGGCAACCTTGGGAGGCCGCTCCTCGGGGGGCCTTGGTGTTGTTCTCTTCGCAGGGCAGGGGCCCTCGCGAGGGTCTTGTCCATGAAGTCCTGAAGCTGGGCCATACTGGGCACTCGACGGTGCCACGCGCTGGGCCGCATGACGGGGCATGGACGCCCCCACTTCCCCACATCGCCTCAGCAACTACCCAGGCTGACAAATGCCTAGCGCGCGCACTGCAAGGCCATCATTGCTTCGAATGTGAAGGGATGCCAGTTGGCCTTCCTCGATCGTCTATAAGAGGGCGAAGGGAACGGAGCCCCCAACCTATCTTCATATTCTTGCTTCTCCCCTCCCAAACCTCTGCCGTAGTAGCCATGGTGCCAGTGAGGAGGTTCACTGCCGCGGAGAAGGGCAAGGCGCCACGGGACGAGCCGGGGTTACCGCCACCCAAGAGGGGGCGCGATTGTCCCGTAAGTCCACCCCGACGCTGGTGGCAGCTCCTCAGGGGCACGGGCATGCTCCCTTGGGGGTCCGCACCGACTCCGGAAGCCATGGAAAGAGCTCCTCCCACGAAGGTGGTCGTGGAAGTCATGGCGGCCGAGGCCGAGGGGAAGGCACACGGTGGCCGCCCGACCACCTTGCCCATGGGCCCATTCGGATGACATGGCCCACGAGTTTGTGGTGTGGATGGAGAGTCTGCCATACACCTAGATTTGGCTCCCGCACTCCTTCGCGGAGGAGCTGCCGGCGGGAGGACCCGTCGGGCTGTGGGTGCAGCCTGACGGCTGCCGCAACAGGTCTTCATGGGCGGAAGTCAAGGTCACCCCCTCAGGCTATGTCTACCTGAAACCACAAGTGCCCCCTCGGTGATTTTGGTAATTAATGTCAACGTATCTCTTGTTGGACTAATACTTTTATCTAGTATATTTCAGGTGAGTTCAACAATGGCGTGGCAAGGACAAGAGGATGTGGAACCCCTTCAAAATGCTAAAGACAAAGATTGGATAGAGCTCAAGACTCTTCATTTCTATTTTAGTGATCCAAGATAACATTGAGTCCATATGAAAGCCAATACTATTAAAATGGGATAAGGTGTTGCTTAATGGTCTACTTGATCAAAGTGCTTAGTGATATTGCTCCAAAACCCTCAGCCACTTTCTCATTTCCACATTTGTCCAAAACTCAAAGCCAAACTCGGCCCCACCGATTTGATCTATCTGGCGCCACCGAGTTCATTTGACCTAGCCACTGCCAGAAACCCTAGACAATTCGGTCACACCGATACGTATCTCGGTCTCACTGAGATGGCCTTGCAAACTCTCTATTGCTTGCTGTAATTATTTCAGTCTCACCAAAATGTGCAATCAGTCCCACCGAGTTTGCTTGAACAACTCTCTGTTTGCTCTTTGCTCAAATCGGTCTCACCGAGATGAGGTTTTTCCCTAGCCCTAGCACATCGGTCCCATCGAGTTGTTCCTGTCGGTCCCATCGGGATACCTAACGTTCACATTTTGAACTAAATCAGTCTCACCGAGTTCTTCTATTCGTTCTGACTGAGTTGGATCAAATGTGTGTAATGGTTGGATTTTGTGTGGAGGCTATATATACCCCTCCACCCCTTCTCCATTTGTGGGAGAGGCAACAGAACGTTCCTACACTTCCACCACTCATTTTTTGAGAGAGAACCACCTAGTCATTGAAGGAAATATGCCCTAGAGGTAATAATAAATTTGTTATTTATATTTCCTTATATCATGATAAATGTTTATTATTCATGCTAGAATTGTATTAACCGAAAACTTAGTACATGTGTGAATACATAGACAAAACTGAGTGTCCCTAGTATGCCTCTACTTGACTAGCTCGTTAATCAAAGATGGTTAAGTTGCCTAACCATAGACATGTGTTGTCATTTGATGAATGGGATCACATCATTAGAGAATGATGTGATGGACAAGACCCATACGTTAGCTTAGCATAATGATCGTTTAGTTTTATTGCTATTGCTTTCTTAATGACTTATACATGTTCCTCTGACTATGAGATTATGCAACTCCCGAATACCGGAGGAACACCTTGTGTGCTATCAAACGTCACAATGTAACCGGGTGATTATAAAGATGTTCTACAGGTGTCTCCGGTGGTGTTTGTTGAGTTGGCATAGATCGAGATTAGGATTTGTCACTCCGAGTATCGAAGAGGTATCTCTGGGCCCTCTCGGTAATGCACATCACTATAAGCCTTGCAAGCAATGTGACTAATGAGTTAGTTACGGGATGACACATTACGGAATGAGTAAAGAGACTTGCCGTTAATGAGATTGAACTAGGTATGATGATACCGATGATCGAATCTCGGGCAAGTAACATACTGATGACAAAGGGAACAACGTATGTTGTTATGCGGTTTGACCGATAAAGATCTTCATAGAATATGTAGGAGCTAATATGAGCATCCAGGTCCCGCTATTGGTTATTGATCGGAGATGTGTATCGATCATGTCTACATAGTTCTCGAACCGGTAGGGTCCGCACGCTTAATGTTCGATGACGATTTGTATTATGAGTTATGTGATTTGATGACTGAAGTTTGTTCAGAGTCCCGGATGACATCACGGACATGACGAGGAGTCTCGAAATGGTCGATAGGCAAAGATCAATATATTGGAAGGTTATATTCGGACACTAGAATGGTTCCGAAGTGTTTCAGGTATTTTCCGTAGTACCGGGAGGTTACCGGAACCCCCAGGGAAGTAATGGGCCTTAATGGGATTTAGTGGAAAGGAGAGAAGGGCCTCAAGGGTGGCCGCGCGCCCCCAAGTGCTGGTCCGAATTGGGCTAGGAGGGGGCGGTGCCCCCCTCTCTTTCCTTCTCCCCTCTTTCTCCTAGTTGGAATAGCAGGGGGAATCCTACTTGGACCGGGAGTCCAAGTAGGACTCCCCCCTTGGCATGCCCCCTGAGGGAGTCCTGGATTAAGGGGTCCTCAGGCGTCCGGCCTATGTGGCGTGGGCCGGACTAATGGGCTATGAAGATACATGACAGAAGACTCTCTCCCGTGTCCAGATGGGACTCTCCTTGGCATGGATGGCAAGCCTAGCGTGCGGATATGAAGATTCCTTTATTTGTAACCGACTTTGTACAACCCTAGTCCCTTCCGTGTCTATATAAACTGGAGGGTTTAGTCCGTAGAGGCAATCATAATCTGACAGGCTAGACTTCTAGGGTTTAGCTATTACGATCTCGTGGTAGATCAACTCTTGTAACTCTCATACTCGTCAATATCAATCAAGCAGGACATAGGGTATTACCTCCATCAAGAGGGCCCGAACCTGGGTAAAACTTCGTGTCCCCTGTCACTTGTTACCATCAGCCTTAGACGCACAGTTTGGGACCCCCTACCCGAGATCCGCCGGTTTTGACACCGACATTGGTGCTTTGATTGAGAGTTCCTCCGTGATGTCGAAGACAGTATTGATGGCTCGCCTTGTTATCAAGGACAGTATCACCTCCGGAGGAGCCCTGGCCTCAAGCCAAACCTTCCGGCTGGGCGGCTTTACCATGACCGCCCGTCTGGCCGTTAAGCCAACGATGACTTCTCGGGTCATCGAAAATCACCTTCGTGTTGATCCCGAATACTGCAAACGGATGGATTTGACAGAGTTGTCGTCTTTAAACGAGCTCCTGGATCGCATCGCCGCCTTGGGGGTTGATACGTCTCCGTCGTATCTATAATTTTTGATTGTTCCATGCCAATATTATTCAACTTTCATGTACTTTTTGGCAACTTTTTATATTATTTTTGGGACTAACATATTGATCCAGTGCCCAGTGCCAGTTCCTGTCTGTTGTATGTTTTTGGTTTCGCAGAATACCCATATCAAACGGAGTCCAAACGGGATAAAAATGGACGGAGCTTATTTTTGGAAAATATGGAAAATTCGGAAGGAAAATCAACGCGAACCAGTGCCCAAGGTGGTCACGAGGCAGGGGGCGCCCCCCCCCCTTAGGGCGCGCCCCTACCCTCGTGAGCCCACCGTAAGGCGGTTGATGCTCTTCTTTTGCCGCAAGAAAGATAATATTCGGAAAAAATCACGGCGAAGGTTTCAGGCCAATCAGAGTTACAGATCTCCATATATATATACGAAACGGTGAAACAGAGGCAGAACAGAACACAGAACCAGAGAGAAACAGAGAGATAGATCCAATCTCGGAGGGGCTCTCGCCCCTCCCATGCCATGGAGGCCAAGGACCAGAGGGGAAACCCTTCTCCCATCTAGGGAGGAGGTCAAGGAAGAAGAGGAAGAAGGGGGCCCTCTCCCCCTCTCCTCCAGTGGCGCCGGAACGCCGCTGTGGCCATCATCATCATCACCGCGATCTTCACCAACACCTCCGCCATCTTCACCAACATCTCCATAACCTTCCCCCCTATATCTACAGCGGTCCACTCTCCCACAACCCGCTGTACCCTCTACTTGAACATGGTGCTTTATGCTTCATATTATTATCCAATGATGTGTTGCCATCCTATGATGTCTGAGTAGATTTTTGTTGTCCTATCGGTGGTTGATGAATTGCTATGATTGATTTAATTTTCTTGTGGTTATGTTGTTGTCCTTTGGTGCCCATCATATGAGCGCGCGTGTGGATCACACCATAGGGTTAGTTGTATATTGATAGGACTATGGATTGGAGAGCAAGAGTGACAGAAGCTTCAACCTAGCATAGAAATTGATGCATACGGGATTGAAGGGGGACCAATATATCTTAATGCTATGGTTGAGTTTTACCTTAATGAACATTAGTATTTGCGGATGCTTGCTAATAGTTCCAATCATAAGTGCATAGAATTCCAAGTAAGGGATGACATGCTAGCAGTGGCCTCTCCCACATAATAGTTGCTATCGGTCTAGTAAAGTAGTCAATTGCTTAGGGGAAATTTCACAACTCCTACCACCACTTTTCCACACTCGCTATATTTACTTTATTGTTCCTTAACCTAAACAGCCCCTACATTTTATTTACTTGCTCTTTATTATCTTGCAAACCTATCCAACAACACCTACAAAGTACTTCTAGTTTCATACTTGTTCTAGGTAAAGCGATGTCGGAGTAAATGACCAAAGGGTAGCCTAGCCGGCTCCCCCTGGCCCTTTTGAAAAAATTACGAGCCGATCCAGCCCTCAAGAATCCAAGACGTGGGGCCGCCTTCCCCTTGCCGGCTGTCTCCTAGGCCGACTATCGGAAGGCGGCCCGACTTTAGCCCTCATGAAGAAAGCCGCGGGAGGGCCGGCTCCAAGAAGCCGGCCACGAGAAGGCCGACTCCAAGAGGCCGGCTCCCACAAAGCGGTCGAGATCGTACCCTCGAAGTCCGCATCCACATAACGGCGATGTGGCGGGGCGTGGCTACAATAAAGCCTGCCACCCCGGAATCCCGAAACATGCCTGGCACAGTGCGCCGTACGGGGTGGCCATGACCCGTCCGGCGCGACACTGTTGCCATGTTGACCCTAACGTCACCCACGACGGGCTGCCAGCGCGGCCCACGGGCGGTGGGCCCCTTCAGGCAGAGAGATACCCGAAGGCGGCCAGGCCTCCCCCAGTCGGCCCGAGATGGGGCCGGATCCCCGCAGCCGACTCGCCCCCTTCCTCGAAGGAGACGCCCCATTAAGGAGACAAGACGCTGTGGGGCTACAGCGATCGCCCGGCGGGCAGCGGCACTGTAGCCACGCCCACCTCGGCGAAGCCCTCGTCACCAGGTTGAGGCAACAGTAACCAGCCACCGACAAGGCCCTGGACAGTGGGGCCTGCCTATCGACCAAGGAGCCGGCGGCCGATGGGACCCACCAGCCAGCGGGCCCCAGTAGCCGACGCAGAAGCCGGCGAGCATAGACACGGATGGCTGGGGCCCACGCCCAGCCGGATTACCATTGTACCCCCGGGGGGTGAGCCTATATAAACCCCCCAGGGCACCCATGCAAAGGGTTGATCAGTGCTAGTTTTAGACACCACATAGAGAGGAGAGGAGAGCTACCCGTGCCCTTCTTCTTCTTCTTCTCGCAAAACAGCTCAAGGAGCATCTTGTAGCCACTCGTTCGTCTAGTGATCATGCGGAGACCCCGCAGAGCAGCAGTAGGGGTGTTATCTCCACGGAGAGCCCCGAAGCTGGGTAAGATTCGCCGGCGTGCATGCCTTCACCTCATCCCGCTTCCAGGCACCGGCGACGTCTTATTGGCTCCCACAATGATAAGCCACCCGTTGGCATATGTCGCACCTACCACCCGACATTTGGCGCCCACCGTGGGGCCAGGTGCACCGTTGTCCGGAGACCTGTTCTGGACGGGAACCCTCTTCCTCCCCAGCGAGCGTAGCCAGCCCGGCACGCCCGATGGCGCTTGCCACGACGCGCTGCAAGGCGTCGCCAACGTCTGCGCAGCGGGCAGCCTCGCCGATCTCCTTGACAAGACCCTCATCTTCGAAGAGATCGCCTCTGACGCGGGCACCGACCACCTCGTCAACCTCCTCGGCCAGCTCCACGTCTCCGGCGAGCTTGTTGTGGACTTGGAGTCTGTTGGCTCCACCGATCCGATGCCTGTCGACTCCGACACGGCCTCGCTCGACGCTTTCCCCACCGACGTCGCGATCTACAACGACCCTCTTCCCCGAGCCGATGGCTGCGACGGCGCCACCACCGAGGTGATGGTCATCGGCCATGGCGGCGCTTCTGGCGAGAACGCCCTCAACGCCCCGCATGCAGCGGTCCACGATTTGTCCATCCCCCTCCCGGCCGATGCCGACGTCGAAGCACTGGAGGCTCGCCACCTCGCCCTCCTCGCGGAGGGCCGGAAGTTGGCTTCCATGAGACGCCTCACCGAGGCCCACCAGCATGAAGCCGACCGCGCCGCCTTTGGCACGCCACCCCCAGGCGGGCCAAGCCGAGCCGGCGTTGTCAGACAGCGCGGCGCTGCCCTCCCTGACACGCTAGGAGTCGACTGCCCAGTCTATGCCACTCCACTCGAGAACCTGCGGGCCGCCCAGGCGGCCGTAGACGAGCTAGACGGACTGGGGGCCAAATAACTCCCCCACATGACCAGGCGCATCCAGCAACTAATCGATGCAGTCGCACAGCAGCACGAAGCCGACGCCCGCGCGGAAATCCCTCCCCCGCGCCGAGAGCACGGCGCGACGTCCCGGACGCCGACAGCGGGTAAAACCCGTGCGCAACACGAGAAGGAGCCGGCTGCCAGCCGAAGTCGAACCCGGACCTCCATCGAGCGAGACGCAGAAGGCCGACCCAGGGCCGTGGAGCGGCAGGGCAACCCGCCTCTGCCTCCGCCTCGTGGGAAGAGATATCCCACCCCGCCGCCTGTCACGCATCTGACTCTCAGCGGCCGACTAGGTCTCCGTGAAGGAGTCGGTGAGAACGACGCCCGCCATCAGATCGACCGCCTAGCGCGATCCCTGGCGCTAGAAGAAGAAGATGATGTCGGCCCGCCTTGCTTCGGCCCCTGCATCCGCGACGAGCCTTTCCCCAAAGGGTTCTCGCTCCCAAGAGACACACCCAAGTACAATGGCTCCATGAAGCCGGAAGATTGGTTGATCGACTACTCCACACCGGTTCGCATAGCAAACGGCAATAGGCGCGTTGCCGTGAAGTACGTGCCCCTCATGCTGCAAGGCACGGCGCGGACCTGGCTCAATAGCCTCAGGCCCTATAGCATCAACAGCTGGCTAGACTTCACAGAAGCCTTCGTCCGCAACTTCACCAGCACCTACAAGCGGGCTCCCAAGCCCAGACAGCTCTCCTTGTGCGTACAAGGCCCTGCCGAGTCCACTCGCGACTACCTCACGCGTTGGGCCGAGCTCCGCAACTCTTGCGAAGGGGTGCATGAGGTGCAAGCCATAGAATACTTCACTGCCGGGTGCCGAGAAGGCACCCTCCTTAAGCACAAGCTCCTCTGCGACGAGCTGACTACCCTCGACGAGCTTCTGGTCATAGTGGACAAGTACGCCACCGCCGACTCCTCAATGAAGACTGAACTCCGGGTAGACGCGTCCGGGAAGGTAATCAACCCGGCGCCCAAGACGCCGGCTGGGGACTCCGGTCGACGCTCGTACCAGAACGACCACAAGCGCAAGGGCCTCGTGCCGCTCTCCACTAGCCGGCAGGTGGCCACAGTCGAGGACAAGCAGCCCGAAGGGCGGCCCGCACCCAAGAAGCCGAAGGGCGGCAGGCCGGCTTGGCAGCCGGCCTTCTCCTATGAGCAAACTCTCGACGCCCCATGCAAGTTCCACAGCGGCGCGAAGCTGTCCAACCACACAACCCGGAAGTGCCACTGGCTCACCCGAATCTCCCAAGGCGAAGGGCTCGCGCCGCCTCCGCCTGCTGGTCCGCCGCCTCCGGCTCCGCAGCCGCCGACCGCTTGGCCAGCAGTCGGAGCTGTGCACGATGAGTTCCCCGACGAGCATGTCGCCTATGTCGTCTCTACAAGGCAGCCCGAAGGCCGGCGTAGCAGACGCTGAGAGCACCAGGAAGTCAATGTGTTCTCTGCTGACCCCGCCGAGCACATGCACTGGTCAGAAAAGCCTATCAGCTGGAGCCGGGCCGACCACCCAGAGGTGATGCCATCTCCCGGCTCTTATGCGTTGGTTTTGGATGCCACCCTTGCAACGGACAGACGTGCCGCCCGTTTCTCCCGCGTGCTGATAGACGGCGGGAGTAGCATCAACATCCTGTACCGTGACACCCTGGAGAAGCTGAACGTCAAGACGAAGCAACTCATGCCTACTCGGACTGTGTTCCATGGCATTGTACCTGGCTTGTCCTGCGCCCCCATTGGCAAGATCAAGATTGATGCACTCTTTGGGGACAAGGAGCATTTCCGTCGAGAAGCGATCTGGTTCAAAGTGGTGGACCTGGAGAGCCCCTACCATGCATTGCTTGGCCGTCCTGCCTTGGCCAGGTTCACGGCTGTTCCCCACTATGCTTACCTTAAGATGAAGATGCCGAGCGCCAAGGGCATCCTCACCGTAGTCAGCGATTACCAGAAATCTTCCGAGTGCGCTGCAGCCAGCAGCCGGCTGGTCGAGTCCCTGGTGATTGCCGAAGAAAAGAAGATGTTGGACCGAGTCGTGGCCATGGCCAGCAAACAGCTGGCCCTGTCCTCCGATCCCAAGGAGTGTGATGCCCAAGGATCTTTCCAGCCGGCCAAGGAGACGAAGAAGATACCTCTTGACCCCGTGCACCCAGGAAGGTTTGCCGTCATCGGGGCAAACCTAAACAGCAAATAGGAAGGCGAGCTCGCTGACTTCCTCCGTGAGAATCGGGATATCTTTGCATGGTCCCCTAAGGACATGCCAGGTGTTCCGAAGGAATTCGCCGAGCACAAGCTACACGTCCGAGAAGGCGCAAAACCAGTCAAACAACCCCTCTGCCGACTGTCGGAGGAGAAAAGAAGGATTGTGGGAGAGGAGATAGCCCAGCTTTTGGCAGCCGGCTTCATTATGGAGGTTTTCTTTCCAGAGTGGCTCGCCAACCCGGTCCTCATGCTAAAGAAGAACAACAAGTGGCGCATGTGCATAGACTACACGAGCCTCAACAAGGCCTGCCCCAAAGATCCCTTTGCCCTGCCAAGGATTGATCAAGTGATAGACTCCACGGCCGGATGCGAGCTGCTGAGTTTCTTGGATGCTTACTCAGGATACCACCAGATAAAGCTAGATCCGGCTGACCGCCTGAAGACCGCCTTCATCACGCCATTCGGAGCTTTCTGCTACCTGACCATGACATTCGGCTTAAGAAATGCCGGTGCCACTTTCCAGCGTTGCATGCAGAAGTGCCTCCTCAAGCAGCTCGGCAGAAATGCCCATGTCTACGTAGACGACATTGTGGTGAAGACGGAGAAGCGCGACACCTTGCTGGAAGACCTCAAGGAAACATTTGAGAACCTGCGCCGGTTCCAGATCAAGCTCAACCCCGAGAAATGCGTGTTCGGAGTGCCAGCCGGCTAGCTCCTAGGCTTCCTGGTCTCCGAACGCGGCATCGAATGCAACCCAATAAAGATCAAGGCCATTGAGAGAATGGCGATTCCCACCAAACTTCGAGACGTCCAGAAGTTCACCGGGTGCTTGGCCTCCTTGAACCGCTTCATCAGCCGGCTCGGAGAGAAAGCTCTCCCCCTCTACCGCCTCATGAAGAAGACCACTCACTTCGAGTGGAACGACCAAGCCGACCAAGCTTTTCACGAGCTGAAGAAGATGCTGGCCGTGCCGCCTGTCCTGGCGGCGCCGACTGAGAAAGAGCCCATGCTCCTCTACATTGCTGCAACCAGCCGGGTGGTCAGCACCGTCATCGTAGTCCAGCGCTTAGAAGAGGGCCGAGCCCAGCCGGTCCAGAGGCCGGTGTACTATTTGAGTGAGGTGTTGTCTACCTCAAAGCAGAACTTCCCGCACTACCAGAAGATGTGCTATGGCGTGTACTTCGCCGCCAAGAAGCTGAAGCCCTACTTCCAAGAGCACCCCATCACGGTCGTATGCACCGCTCCGCTTGCCGAGATCATAGGCAGCCGGGATGCATCCGGCCGGGTGGCGAAATGGGCCGTCGAGCTGCCCCCCTACACGATCTTCTACCAGCCTCGCACCGCCATCAAGTCCCAAGCATTGGCCGACTTCCTCGTCGACTGGGCCGAGACCCAGTACCTACCACCAGCTCCCGACTCCACTCATTGGCGCATGCACTTCAACGGGTCCAAGATGCGCACCGGCTTGGGAGCCGGCGTCATCCTCACCTCTCCCAAAGGCGACAAGCTCAGATACACGCTGCAAATTCACTTTGCCGCCTCCAACAACGTGGCCGAGTACAAGGCGCTCATACACGGGCTCCGGCTTGCCAAAGAGCCCGGCATACGCCGGATCCTATGTTACGGCGACTCGGACTTGGTAGTCCAGCAATCATCCGGCGACTGGGACGCCAAGGACGCAAACATGGCAAGCTACCGCTTCCTCGTTCAGCAGATCAGCGGGTACTTTGAAGGATGCGAGTTCCTCCACGTACCGTGAGCCGACAACGAGCCAGCTGATACCTGGCCCGAATAGGCTCCACTCGGCAGGCAATACCAACCGGTGTATCTCTGCAACGCCTCCTCAAGCCGTCTATCAAGCCATCTCCAGAGTCCGATTCCATCTTCGTGCCGCCTGACCCCGATGCGGCCGGGTCCGGCTTGAAGAAACAAGCAGGTGACCCGGGGACTTCGATAGTCGGCCCGGGGACGTCAGTAAGCGGCTCGGGGACTTCCGTAGTTACGCCCGACCCGGGGACTGCCACATCCGGCTCGGGGACTGCGGTAGTCGGCCCGGGGACTGCACCAACACAACAGGCGGCGGCCGACTCCAGCATTTCACCACCCAGCCGCCCGCCCTGGTCGTAGTAGCCGTATTGGCAATAGAAGAAGTCACAGCTCCATCATGGGCTCAGTCCATCCTCAACTTCCTAATAAACCAAGATCTGCCAGCTGACGAAACGGAGGCAAGACAAGTCCAACGCCGAGCCGGAGCATACACAATCGTCAATAGAGAGCTCGTCAGGCACAGTGTCACTGGAGTCTTCCAGCGTTGCGTCGAGCAAGAGAAGGGCATTGCAATCCTCAGAGACATCCACCAAGGAGAATGCGGCCACCATGCAGCCTCAAGATCGCTCGTTGCCAAAGCTTTCCGCCATGGGTTCTTTTGGCCGACTGCCTTGGACGACGCCAAGGAGTTAGTTAAACATTGCAAAGGGTGCCAAGTCTTCAGCTCCAAGCAACACATGCCGGCTTCGGCACTCAAGACCATTCCCCTCACTTGGCCCTTCGCCGTTTGGGGACTGGACATGGTGGGCCCATTCAAGACAGCGTGCGGCGGCATGACACGTCTGCTTGTCGCCGTGGAAAAATTCACCAAATGGATTGAGGCAAAGCCGATCAAGAAGCTGAATGGGCCGACTGCCGTGACATTCATCGCAGATATAACAACTCGCTAAGGCGCGCCACACAGCATCATCACCGACAACGACACGAATTTCGCCAAGGGAGCATTGGCACGTTTCTGCGCGACGCAGGGCATCCGGTTGGACTTAGCGTCCGTTGCCCACCCGCAGTCAAACGGCCAAGTCGAGCGAGCCAACGGCCTCATCCTTTCCGGCATCAAGCCCCGACTGGTCGTACCACTGGAATGTTCGGCCGGCTGTTGGCTCGATGAGCTGCCGGCCGTCCTCTAGAGCCTGCGCACTAACCCAAACAAGTCAACCGGCTTCACTCCTTTCTTCCTCGTGTATGGTGCCGAGGCGGTGATCCCAACCGACATCGAGTTTGACTCGCCTCGGGTAACCATGTACACAGAGGCGGAGGCCAAGGAAGCACGAGAAGACGGCGTCGACCTGCTAGAAGAAAGCCGGCTGTTAGCCCTCAGTCGGTCCGCCATCTACCAGCAAGGCTTGCGCCGTTACCACAGCCGGAAGGTCAAACCAAGATCTTTCCAAGAAGGCGACCTCGTGCTCCGGCTGATCCAGCGAACAGCCAGCGAGCACAAGCTCTCAGCCCCTTGGGAAGGCCCCTTCGTCATCAGCAGAGCGCTAGGAAATGACTCCTACTACCTGATCAACGCACAGAAGCCGAAGGCACGAAAGAGAGACGACTCCGGCAAAGAGTCGGAACGACCATGGAACGCCAACCTCCGCCGAAGATTTTACAGTTGAAATGTAGTATGTATCATGCTAACTTTTGCACTAAGTACGAGACAATAGGCCCCCCGAGGAGAGCTCGGGGACTGCCATCTTTTATCTATAAATGAAGAATATCATGCTTATGATCATGTCATTACATTCACTTTTTTCGTCCGGCACCGGGTTCGACTAGTCGGCCCGGGGACTGGCCGCCTTGAGTTATATTAGAAGTCCTACCCGCGGTCAGACAAGTAGTGTGCCGGCACCCAAGCCTTCTCTTGCCAAAAGTTGCAGTTCGAAGAACCGGCTGTCCGGCTGGCAAGAGTTAAAGGCAGGAAAGGACGCCCACACGAAAAATGGCTAGGGACTAACGGACTAATATAACAAAAGCTGGTTTTTCTCCCACCACCGACCGACTACCAGAGTAGCCGGCCGGCCGGCTTCCATTCACCTCGCTTCAATCTAAGAAAGCTCGAGTACTTGCCTTCCCTCCCCCCCAAAAATAAAATAAATAAATATAGGCAAGTTCTTCCTTAGCCGCAGGCTGCAGAGCAGCTACCGGTTGGGAAGGCAGCAGCTAGGGGAAGGCGGCAAAGGAAACAGCCTAAAGATAAAAAGCATACGTGAATGGAAGCCAAACACATACACGATCATATTTACACAAAAGGCCTTCGAAAGGCCAGCATTCAACATAGTTTGAATACACCCCCAGTAGGTGGAACTGCGCAAGTTTAACAAAAATTGTTCAAAGAGTAACAACCAGGAAAAGCGAGGACGGCATATTAAGCCAAGGGAGCGACTGGCGAGTCGGGCAGGTCGGTAGAGACGGCAGTGCCGACTGGAGGAGTGGCTGGCTGGCGAACCTCGGCATGATCACCACCTCCCGCAGAGGGCGCGCTAGCACACGCCTCATTGCTGGAGGCACGGTCAGGCTGGGGCTGGTTGGCCGCTTCACTGGCCGGCTCGACGTCTTCGCCTTCCTCCCCTTCTCGTCTTCACCTTCATCGCTGGAAGTGATCTCCTCTACCGAGTCCTCACCCGCTGCCGGGTCCAGCCCAAACCATTCCTCCGGCTGGGCAACACCGTCGTCATTTATTTCAGGAGCAAAGACGCTGATGTCAGTGCACTCGCCGATCGTCGAGGCACGCTGAGCGATAGCAGGCCGCACCTCCTCCATCTCCTCGTCGGCCTCCAGCCGCCAGGTGCGCAGCTGGTCCAGGTTCAGCCCGGGATACCAGGCTCGGACGAACTCCAGCGCCCGCCCAGCTCCAAGCCAGGCCGCCAATGCCTTCCAGGCCTCGAAGCGGCCAACCGCAACCTCCAGCCAGTTGGCAGTCCGACTCGGGGTGCGGGGAATCGTTTCGCCTGGCCAGAGGGTGGCCAACACCTGTGCCCCGGCGCGCTGGAGGCAGCGGAGCATACGGTGAGCCGGCTGTAGCCGGGCTTGGACCGCCAAGAGTTGCTCCTCAAGCGTCTAGCTCGCGTCCGGCGCGATTTCAGCCCCCGCTTGCCGGGGCGCCTCACGGTGGGCCTCGATGGTTTGGGTGGCGAAGACGGAGTAGCCGGGGAAGTAGTCTGCACAGAGAGCAAAAAGCAGCACAAGTCAGAACACAAATCAGGGGGCAAGGGGCAAGCAAAGAGTGAGGAAGGCGGCTTACCATCGATCAGATCCTCAATCCGGCTGAAGCCCTTGCTCAGCGCTTGTTTTGCCTCAGCCCAGCCCGCCGCTTCGGTCTCGAACTCGGCCTTCAGGGCGTCCTCGCTGTCCTGCGCCTTCTTCAGGGCCGCCTTGTGGCTCTCCTCCTGGTCGGCCAACTTCTTGGCCAGGCGGTCACGCTCCAGGACCAAGGCGTTGTACTCGGCTTCCTTGGCGCAAAGGGCGGCCTGGGCCCCGCTGAGCTGCCCCCTCAAGTCGGCATTAGCTCCTGCAAGCATGAAGACGAAGGAAAACTCAATACGGAAGAAGTCGTCAAGGAAGATCCGCCCTGACTGCTCAGCAGTCGGCCCGAATCTCGGGGACTACACCCAGTGGGTGCGCTGACGCACCCCCATAGGAGATGAACGAAACAAAGTACGCACTCCGGCTGCTGGTCAGGTCCTCGGTTTTCCGGCCCATCTCCTGAGCCTGGGAGTTGAAGGCAGCAGCGCGGAGGTTATGGTATTCCTGGAAGATCAGACAAGATGCAAGAATAAGATAGCTGTCAGGACCTAGTAAGTTCCAAGCCGCCTGCTCAGCAGCCGACTTGGAACTCGGGGACTACACCTAGTGGGTGCGCTGACGCGCCCCCATGGAAGAAATCAAAAGAGCAAAAACAACCAAGGCGAGAGGGCTCACCCGGATGACGGCCCGCGTCGCAAGGAACTCTTGGGTGTATCGCTGCAGCGAAGCGGCCTGGGCTTGAAGCTGGTTCTGGACCTCCTGGGCCGCCGTGTTCAGCTCGGCCGTCCCCCCGCTGGGCGTCCACTCGGACGTGCTGGTGCTGGCCGCCTCCAGGGCCTCCGCCGTCTGGCTGGTGCCCGCAGCTCGGTGCGGCTCCGGCGCGGAGGTACCTCCCCCTGCGCGCCGGCGAAGTGCCGGCTGCACCTCGAGGCCGGCCCCTGCCTCCGGCTCGCCCCCGGCCGGCTGCTCTGGCGCCGCGGCTGGTTGGCCACTTTGGCCCGCTCCAGTCGGCGCCGGCTGCGGCGCCTCCTCCACGAAGACCACGTGGTCCTCCCTCCTCTCCATCACCGGCGGGTCTTGGTCAACCTCCTTCGACGGGGCACGGGGATGTTGGGAGCCACGGCACGGAGGGGAACGACGAGCAGCGGAGGCTGGTTGTGCGAGGCCTCCGCCTCCGTCTCCGCGGCTGCCGCCTCCGCCCGGGCCTTGGCCGCCGCGTCGGCCTGCTCCTTCGCCGCCTGGGCGGTCCTTCGCTCTGCCGCCTCCCGCTCCTCCCGCGCCTCCCGTGCGTTCCGCTCCGTGGCCTCCATAAGGTCGACGCGGGGATCCACGCGGCGGGAGCCTGAGGACCCTCCAGTCGGCCCGACTACGGAGCCGCCAGGACCTCGCTCTAGGGAAAGAGGTGCCCTACCCGGCGAGCAAAGAAAGGTTTAGAAGAGCTTCAATCGAAGAGGACAACAAAAAAATATATATAAGACATTTCACGACTTACGCCGAGATCACCTGCGGCTGTTTCACCGCCTTGCGGAAGCGGGCCGCCTTCACGGCCGCCTCATCCCGCTTGGTCGCCGCCGTGGAAGCCTTGGATTTCTTTGGCTGGCTGCCGAAGAAGGTCGACGCGGCCCGGTGTTTCTGCACGCCGCCACGGGCAGTCAGCGCGGCAGACGGGCCCGCGCCTTGATGATCAAGCACCGGCTAGCGGTGCGGGGCGGCTTCGACCTCGTCATCATCCGCCCAGTCCTCGAGGCCGGCCCCGAGCCCCGCGCCTCCTGCCTCGTCGCCTTCCCCCACGATGGCATCTTCCATGGCGGCCGCTCCCAGGTCCGGATCATCGGCGTCGTCCACCGTGCGGTCGGGGAGGAGCTGGCGCTCTACCCCTGCGGCCCCGGCCGTTGGCGGAAGAAGAGGGTTCTGCTGAGGGCAAACCAACTGATCAGAAGTCGGCCATCATGAGGCCGGCTACAAAAAGGAAGAAAAGAAGAAAAACTTACGGCAGGCAGAGGGTTGGCGCGAGAATATGGCCCCTTGCCGTATCGCCAATCCCCGGCGAGCTTGCAGTTGGAGATGTAGTTCACCATGTAACACACCTCGGCGTGAGGCATCTCCCTGGTGCTCAGCCAGCACGGGTCGAAGCGGCCGCTCATCTGGCAAATCATGCGAGGCCGGCCTTGGAGCGGAAGTACTCGGCGCTCCATGAAGGCGGCCACCAGGTCGGCTCCGGTCAGGCCCTCCGACTGGATCATCACCCGGAGCCGGGAGACGACTGCGTTCCCGGCCTGAGACAACGACCTGGCCCGGTAGCTCCACGAGGGTTGCCTCCCAGCCGGCGGGCCGGCTACGTAAGCCGGCAGGTTGACGTAGTCGCCTTGTTGGGCGACGTTCTTCACGTAAAAATAGGACTTCTGCCAGAGCTTCACCGACTGGATCAGCGGGATGGGCGGGAACGGATTGTTCTCGCCCGTCCGCCTCATGGCAATGAAGGCTCCGCAGGGGGGGGCACGCCCGCGACAACGGTGCCAAGCTTGCTCTGGAAGAATTCTCCCCAGAGCTCGAGAGTGGGGAGAACCCCAAGAAAGCCCTCGCACAAGGTGACGAAAGCCGACAGCAGCATCACCGCGTTGGGCGTGAGGTGATGCGGCTGGAGGTGGTAGAATTCAAGAAAAGCGCGAAGGAATCCGCTCGCCGGGAGGCCGAAGCCGCGCAGGCAGTGCGAGGGGAAGATTACCCACTGGCCCTCCTCCGGTGCCGGCGAAATCTCCCTCACCGGCGCCTGACGAACCCGCACGTAGTTCTCGCCCGGCAGACGCCGCGTCCGGCGGAGGAACTCGACGTGGTCCTCGTGGACGTTGGAGCCATCCCACGAGCTCGACACCGCCATGGGAACGATGCAGCGAGGAGCAAGACAATGCGACGGCGGAGACGCGCACGACCCCGCTACGGCGGGACCAAAGGAACCGAGAGGTCTGACGGCGGAGCAGCGCGGCAATGGGTTGCTGCGGCGGCGGAGAGAAGAAGAAGGAAGGTGAGAAGGGGCGAAGCGAGGGAGAGCGTGCGAGCCTCTGCCGCTCCCCCTCCTCCCCCTACTTATAGACCCGCGTGACGGAGCCGAGGAGTCGTGGTGTGGGGGAACGTGGGATCAACTACGCCCACTCCCCCATGTCCCGCGATTATTGCGCCCTGATGGCGTAATAAAACCGCCGCGGGAAGGCGAGCGGTCCGTGTGGGTCGCAGAAGATCCGTGCTCGGGCCGAGGCCTAGGAGTGGCGGGCCCGGGCCTGCGGCGGCATCCCATCGCGCGTGTGCGTTGGCAGGTTTTCCTTGCCACGTGGCCCGCGGGATGGCGCGCGGTCAGCTCACAAGCCGACCCACGTTCCTGCCTACAAGAAATGGAGCTTTCCAAAGACGGCGCGCACAAGCAAAGCCGGCTCCTCAGGATAGGAAGCTGACCAAGCTTCTCGTCCCTTTGTCAGCCTCGAAGCTCGATCAGCTTCGGGGACTACTGTCGGAGTAAATGACCACGGGTAGCCTAGCCGGCTCCCCCTGGCCCTTCTGAAAAAATTACGAGCCGATCCGGCCCTCAAGAATCCAAGACGTGGGGCCGCCTTCCCCTTGCCGGCTGTCTCCCAGGCCGACTATCGGAAGGCGGCCCGACTTTAGCCCTCATGAAGAAATCCGCGGGAGGGCCGGCTCCAAGAAGCCGGCCACGAGAAGGCTGACTCCAAGAGGCCGGCTCCCACAAAGCGGTCGAGATCGTACCCTCGAAGTCTGCATCCACATAACGGCGATGTGGCGGGGCGTGGCTACAGTAAAGCCTGCCACCCCCGAATCCCGGAGCACGCCTGGCATAGTGCACCGTACGGGGTGGCCATGACCCGTCCGGCGCGACACTGTTGCCATGTTGACCCTGACGTCACCCACGATGGGCTGCCAGCGCGGCCCACGGGCAGTGGGCCCCTTCAGGCAGAGAGATACCTGAAGGCGGCCAGGCCTCCCCCAGTCGGCCCGAGATGGGGCCGGCTCCCCGCAGCCGGCTTTCCCCCTCCCTCGATGGAGACGCCCCATTAAGGAGACAAGACGCGGTGGGGCTACAGCGATCGCCCGCCGGGCGGCGGCACTGTAGCCACGCCCACCTCGGCGAAGCCCTCGTCACCAGGTTGAGGCAATAGTAACCAGCCACCGACAAGGCCCTAGACAGTGGGGCCTGCCTGTCGACCAAGGAGCCGGCAGCCGGCGGGACCCACCAGCCGGCGGGCCCCAGCAGTCGGCGCAGAAGCCAGCGAGCGTAGACACAGACGGCTGGGGCCCACGCCCAGCCGAATTACCATTGTACCCCCGGGGGGTGAGCCTATATAAACCCCCCGGGGCACCCATGCAAAGGGTTGATCAGTGCTAGTTTTAGACACCACATAGAGAGGAGAGGAGAGCTAGCCGTGCCCTTCTTCTTCTTCTCGCAAAACAGCTCAAGGAGCATCTTGTAGCCACTCGTTCGTCTAGTGATCATGCGGAGACCCCGCAGAGCAGCAGTGGGGGTGTTATCTCCACGGAGAGCCCCGAAGCTGGGTAAGATTCGCCGACGTGCATGTCTTTGCCTCATCCCGCTTCCAGGCACCGGTGACGTCTTACTGGCTCCCACAATGATAAGCCACCCGTTGGCATATGTCGCACCTACCACCCGACAAGCGAACATCAAGCGTGCGTAGAGTTGTATCGGTGGTCGATAGAACTTGAGGGAATATTTGTTCTACCTTTAGCTCCTCGTTGGGTTCGACACTCTTACTTATCGAAAACTGTTGCGATCCCCTATACTTGTGGGTTATCGAGACCTTTTTCTGGCGCCGTTGCCGGGGAGCAATAGCGTGGGGTGAATATTCTCATGTGTGCTTGTTTGCTTTATCACCAAGTAATTTTTATTTGCTGTTCTTAGTTGTTTTCTATCTTTAGTTAAGGGTAGGAAACACAAAATACCAAAAAAAATTAGTTGTACCTACTAAACCAATGGTTGAAGAACCAGTCAAAATCTATCACACTGCTGAAGCTTATTACTTGGATCATGTTCGATCCCTATGTGCTCGTGCTGAAACCCCAACTAGCTTAGTTGAGGGAAAATCTTTAGATGAGCATGCTTGTTATGTGCGACACCGAATATCTGAAAAAGGGAAAACTTTACTGGATCAAATTCATCGTTTGCAATGCTATGCTTGGAATTTATGTGAAATATATGATTATACTTGTTGTTCTGAAGACCCTAAGAAACACCTTCCCTACCAATGTTTGTCTAGTGATAATGGAATCGTATCCTCTTATGCTAAGGGTGTTTATAGTTACTATGATGTTCAACAAATTGAAGAATTTGTTGCTTTTAAGGGTTCTTATGAAATTGCTTCTTTGATTGAAAAGTATGATGCTACTCTTTACAAATCTGAAAATTTCGCCATATTTAAATATTGTTATGATAATTATGCTTCTAATGCCTATGTTGAACCATATATTGAGTACTACTCCGCTGTCCAAGAAGACACTAATATTTTGCAGGAGTCTATGGAAGAAGAAATTGATGAAACTGTGAGCTCATTGGATGAAGAAGATGAGGAAGAGAGTGAAGAACAAAAGGAGGAAGAGCGGATTGATCACCCGTGCCCACCTTCTAATGAGAGTAACTCTTCAACTCATACATTGTTTAATTCCCCTTCGTGTTTACCGAAGGATGATTGCTATGATGACTGTTATGATCCCATTGATTCTCTTGAAATATCCCTTTTTGATGATGCTTGCTATGCTTGTGGCCAAGATGCCAATATGAATTATGCTTATGGAGATGAACTTGCTATAGTTCCTTATGTTAAACATGAAATTGTTGCTATTGCACCCACGCATGATAGTCCTATTATCTTTTTGAATTCTCCCAACTACACTATATCAGAGAAATTTGCACTTATTAAGGAATATATTGATGGGTTGCCTTTTACTACTACACATGATGATTTTGATGAGTATAATATGCATGTGCTTGCTGCTCCTACTTGCAATTATTATGAGATAGGAACTATATCTCAACCTCTCTATGTTTCCAATATGATAGAATTGCAAAAAAACTGTTTATACTATGCATTGGCCTTTACTATGTGTGCATGAATTGTTCTTTTATGACATGCCGATGCATAGGAAGAGAGTTAGACTTCGTCATTACATGATATATGTTACTTTGTGCTCACTACTAAATTACAAATCATTGCTAATTAGAATTGGCTTTGATATACCTTGGGATCCGGGTGGATTCACTACTTGAGCACTAGATGCCTAGCTTAATGGCTTTGAAGAGAGCGCTGCCAGGGAGACAACCCGGAAGTTTTAGAGAGTCATTTATTTCTTCTGAGTGCTTTTATATAGTTTAAAAACAACAAAAATAAAGAAGGGGAACCCAAAACATTTTGAAAAAGGAAAGCAAAAGTGAGAAAGACAAGCATTGTTGAAGTGGGAGAGCTCCTTGAACTTTGTTCATGCTCACGACAACTTTGTGAATCTTGATTACAGAAACTTTTCAATAAAAATAATTATCCCCTTGTACAATTCCATTGTATTATAAAAATAATGTGCCAAGGTTTTCCTTTAGGATGTTTACGATGCTTGTTGGTTTGTGTGGTGCAGGACAGAAACTTTGGCTGTAGTGCATGAATTTTAATTTTTTTACTGGAACGTCAAATGGTTCTGATTGTTTTTGCACTGTCTTGCTGTACAAAGTTTTTATTTTTACTAATTTTTGTAGAATTTTTGAAGTATCAGAAATATGGTGAATGTTCAAATTATTACAGACTGTTCTGTTTTAGACAGATTCTGTTTTTGATGCATAGTTTGCTTGTTTTGATGAAACTATCGATTCATATCAGTGGATTAAGCCATGAAAAAGTTATATTACAGTAGACATAATGGAAAAACAAAATATTAATTGGTTTGCAACTGTACTAATAGTAGTGATTTGCTTTATTATACTAACAGATCTTACCGAGTTTTCTGTTGAAGTTTTGTGTGGATGAAGTGTTCGACGATTGAGAAGGTTTCGATGTGAGAAGAAGGAAGAGAGGCAAGAGCTCAAGCTTGGGGATGCCCGAGGCACCCCAAGTAAATATTCAAGGAGACTCAAGCGTCTAAGCTTGGGGATGCTGGGGAGGCATCCCCTCTTTCTTCAACAAGTATCGGTATGTTTTCGGATTCGTTTCGTTCATGCGATATGTGCAAGTCTTGGAGCGTCTTTTGCATTTAGGTTTTTAATTTTCTTTTTATGCATCATACTGGTATGAGATAGTCCTTGGTTGATTTATAGAATGCTCATTGCACTTCACTTATATCTTTTGAGTATGGCTTTATAGAATGCTTCATGTGCTTCACTTATATCATTTGAAGTTTGGATTGCCTGTTTCTCTTCACTTAGACAACCGCCATTTGTAGAATGCTCTTTTGCTTCACTTATATTTGTTAGAGCACGGGCATATATTTTGTAGGAAGAATTAAACTCTCTTGCTTCACTTATATCTATTTAGAGAGATGACAGGAACTGGTCATTCACATGGTTAGTCATAAAATCCTACATAAACTTGTAGATCGTTGAATATGATATGTTTGATTCCTTGCAATAGTTTTGCAATATAAAGGTGGTGATATTAGAGTCATGCTAGTGGGTAGTTGTGGATTGTAAAAATACTTGTGTTGAAGTTTGTGATTCCCGTAGCATGCACGTATGGTGAACCGTTGTGTGATGAAGTCGGAGCATGATTTATTTATTGATTGTCTTCCTTATGAGTGGCGGTCGGGGACGAGCGATGGTCTTTTCCTACCAATCTATCCCCCTAGGAGCATGCGCGTAGTACTTTGTTTCGATGACTAATAGATTTTTGCAATAAGTATGTGAGTTATTTATGACTAATGTTGAGTCCATGGATTATACGCACTCTCACACTTCCACCATTGCTAGCCTCTCTAGTACCGCGCAACTTTCTCCAGTACCATAAACCCACCATATATCTTCCTCAAAACAACCACCATACCTACCTATCATGGCATTTCCATAGCCATTCCGAGATATATTGCCATGCAATGTAACATCCCAAATTTCCAATTTGGAATGTTATACATTAGATCATCTATGCATATCATATTTTATTTTGCATTTTGGTTGATCCTAGAAATTCTACGCAACTCAATGACCCACGGAGAGAGTTGGAGATTTTGTTATTTTCATATTTGAGTTTTCTCAAAATTTGAGAATAGGATCATTTGATTTTATTTATTTTATCATAAATTATTTCTACTACAAAAATATGAGAGAGGGAATAAAATGACTTTCCCAAAATAAAGAAATATTGAGTATTTAATAATAAAATCAAATAAGATTTTATTTCGGAGTTTTTCGGTGTTTTATTTGAATTTAGGAAAAATGTGCGTTTTTCAAAATTGCATTTAGGTCCCAAATAAATGTTCACCTTGTGCGGCTTCATTTTAGAACCCCGTGAAAATTTATTTTGGAATTTTTGGAGTCCGTCTAGAATTTCTTTTCATTGTTTTCTTCTGAGCGAAATATTTTTTTTAAAAAAGTGCGCACCGACCTACAGGCCGTGTCCGACTTGGACACCAGCCCGGGCGGGCTTTATAAGCCGGGGAGAGGCCCAGCCCCAGCCCCAGCAAACCCTAGCCGCCCCATGCCCCACGCGCCGCCGCCACCGCACGCGCCGCCGCCACCCGCCTGCGCCGCCGCCGTCGCCCGCCACCGCCGCCGGATTCCACCGCCCGAGGTTCGGCGCGCCTCGACTTCCGTGCCATCATTTTTTTAAATAGATCGGTTTTTGTCGGTTTTTCCGTTTTTTTAGATTCGGTTTTTTTAAATAGATCGGGTTTTCCGGTTTATTTAAATAGTGAGCATTCGTCCGTTCGTTTGTTCTAACGAACGTTCATTGTTTTTCTTTTTCTCGGATTAAATCCGCAATTTTTCTGATCGCGATTCCTGATCCAATTTTCGTTTTAGTATAACTTTTCGCTCGTTCATCGGAATCAGGCGACTCAAGTGCCTAGAGTTTCGTCTCGAAACCCTCTATCCGTTTAACCAACTTAAACAAGATTTTGCCACTGTAAAATTTGCCCTAGATCCAGATTACTAGAACAAAGTTGTTTTCTTTCGCCGTTTGACTTTCGTTGTTTCGTTCGATTTGATTCTTTATGTCAACCGGAGTTCTTAAGTTGAACCTTCTGGTTAGATCTCTTATTTGACTTTTACCTGTGCATTAGATGAGTTCTTATTGTATGCTTGTTTGTTTGTCTGCGATATAGTACCTGGAGTGCGCCGCCTGTTACTTCGAATCTCTAGGTTTCCCGGATCATCAGCAAGGCAAGTAACACTTTGATCATACCTTTTCTACTACCCAGTTTTATTGCATTAGATCAATCCTCACACATTGCATGGTTAGGATCTAACTAAATTGTGGGATGAGAAGTAGATGAGGTAGTACCTATTACCTGTTTATTATCGAACCTTTGGGAGTTACTTCTACGTTAGCTTTATGCCATGCTATGCTAGTAGACATGGATTGGGTGAGTGATATCCATGAGATGTGAGTTTTGTTAATTAATGGTTTATCTAAGGTGGCAACTTAAACACACATCTGGGTGGATTGAGGCACCTGGGTATTCCAGGACTTCCCTATTTTCTTTTGGACCGCCACCCATGCTAAAGGGATCATGAGACTATTCATACTAGAAACTTCCGTGTGCAGCCACAAGCTATTATGGGCTCTAGCATAGTTGACTAAGACGTGCGAACTCTTACAGTGGTAGACTAGCAGATGTAGGGGATGTAGGTGGTACGGTCTACCCGATCGTAAGGTGCTAGCGCTTCTGAAAGACTATATCTCGGTCATCCGTCTTCTCAAACACCATGTAGTGCGAGAAACCAAATGGAGGCGATCGAGTCTTGTGGGGAAATGTGCACAAACCTCTGCAGAGTGTAATAAACTAATCATGGTTAGCCGTGTCCCCGGTTATGGACATCTTGAGTATCTAGTACCTGGATTTTCATGTGAATCTCAACATGTTACTATAAATTAATTTTGTTGGGTTTTGTTTAATGATGATGCTTAATTGGGATTGAGAATGCTGTCAACCATTCTCAATATTTAACAACCACCATGATAGTTAAATAAATTTATTCCTTTGAAGTAGGGAAAAATTGGCTTTACGCAAAACTGTAACCATAGAGCTTTCCACCAGCCAAACATGCATATAGTATAGATGTTTCATTCCATTACACTCTATGTGTTACCTTGCCAGCATATTCCATGTGCTGACCCGTTTTGGGCTGCAACGTAAATGTTGCAGACTTTTCAGACAACGATTAAGGAGTTTTAGGTCATGGTTCTATACTCAGTGATGCCGTTGGAGTTGATGGACTCACTTATCTTCCAAGCCTTCTGCTGTTATCGTTATTAGATGGCCTTAAGCCATATTTATTGTATTAAGTTCTCTTTTGAGACACTCGATGTAATAAGTGTGTGATTGCTACTCTGTTATAAATCCTCCGAGTACTATGTGGTGTCAACATTACTGATCCAGGGATGACACCGGAGCACAGAGATCAGACTGTTTGAGGTCTGGTTGCTACAGAGATGGTATCAGAGCACACGCTGACTGTAGGACACGACCACTAAGTTAAAGACCTAGATCACTATTCACTCTCTTCTCATTTCTGACTCCTCATCTTTTCTACTCTGTAGGACGGCGGATGCAAGGAACAAGTTCACACAACCGGATGAAGATACACCCTTTGGACGTCACTTGAAGGAAGTCACTAGATACCTGAACATAGGAGTACCAAGCTTCACAGGAACCTACAATGCCACTTTAGTTGAAGAAGAGCGCTGGATGATTCAAGTTCAAGTTCCAGGAAGGACGTTCATGCCAGTCACCGACCCATAGAGTTTTCTTTTGATGCACCAACTTGGAGTCTAGGAAAGAGCATGGTAGCTCACATCGCCATGGGACGCATTGGAGAAGTCTACCGCAAGGATCTCAAAGATACTATGTACCAGATTTGTGGGCGCCGAGATGAGCACTGGGAGATGATCGGCACCAGGAAGGATAGATCAATCGCAACTTTTATCCAGGAGTTAAACCAGCACATTCGACGACAGGAGAACCAGATGTGCGCCGACATGATAGATCTGAAGAAGGCTAAGACTAGAATCAAGGAACTGGAGGAAGAACTCAAGGCTACACGTGAAGATTATGAAAAAGAAATTGAAGTATTGGTGGAGAAGAATGATGACCTGATCAAGAAGATCGGGATATTTATGGGAGGCCCTACACCAGTAGATGAAGACGAAGAACCCAAGGAGATTAACCCGGAAGACTATATCATCATCGACGACACCGACACGGATCCAGATGAGAGCGATGATGACTATATTGATGAAGCTGGAGCAGATATCATGGAGTCTGCAACCAAAGAATATTTCTAGTAGACCACCTCATCAGTAGTAGTAGTCCAACATGTAAATATAGTAGTCCGAGCACTTTTGTGATAGATAGATCGATTGTATGCCCTTGTTTGATTGAATGAAGTGAATTGTTTGCTTTTGCCTCATGTGCATATGGGTAGTGTTTTATCTTTAGACCCCCTCTATTCTTACATCTCATCTTTTCTAAACCCTCAGATGCCTCCGAGACATGACCCCGGATTTGCCTTTCCATCGGAGTTCACCCAGTTGATCCAGCAACAGAACACATTGATGCAGTTGCTAATCCAGAATTAGAATCAGGGGAACAACAACAACAACCCACCACTGTCGGCATTCTGGGAACGGGGGTCCCCAAACTTGCCTGCCTGCGGCCTGCGGCGTGGCTCAAAGGGGGCCCAGCACGGCCTGGCTTCATCGACGCAGACCCAAGACCCTCAGGAGGGGCCAAGCCTCGCGGGGCGGACGACACGGAGCTTCCTCAGGCACGACCACATCAGGCTGGCTCGCAAGGAGGCGGAGAGATCAAGGCGGGGTACCTCACGAGGTGCCTGTGACGCAAGCCATGACGACCAAGGGCGCCAGGCGGGCGCCAGCCTGCGTAGTGTCCTCCTTTCCTCTTTGGTGCAAAGGGAGCAAGCGCAGGCGAGAGCATCAAGCAAAGGCACCCGTTTCGGTGCAACCAGACCAAGACCAGTCCAACGGCAGGAAGGAAGTCATTGTGAAGCCCAAGCCAGCGTCACCACTAGAGCCTTTGGCAGGCGAGGACTAACTTTAGTCAGGATAAGTGTACCAGATGTTCCCCTTCAAAATGGCCAATTGTTGGCGCCCTTCCCGCTCAATATTTAGGAAGAGGCCCAGGGCCTTTGCCTATAAATAGGACTAGCCACCCACAGGGTAGAGGGGGGAAGGAAAAATCGGATCGAGTAACATCACACAGAAGAGAGAGAGAAGGGTGACTGAACTCCTCCTAGCAGTTCATCCCCACAACCAAGAACAGACCCTCGCAAGGCTGTTCTTCCTTCTATTGCTCATCATCATCAGCCCAAGAGGCAATCCACCACACCACACACTGGAGTAGGGTATTACACCACAACGGTGGCCCGAACCAGTATAAACCCTGTGTCTCTTGTACTGTTCTTTCCATAGCTTAGATCTTAGCAAGGCGGAGGGGTGCAGGTAGGTAGAAGGCGAAATCTCCACGCGCACCCCAGTGTTCAGACCTCAAGGGTCTGTCGGAACCCAAAATCTGACATTTGGCGCGCCAGGTAGGGGTGCGCCGGAATCCACCTTCTACCACTTCGTGCCCCGCCGCGTCGTCATCACCATGTCTGGCGACCAGGCGGGCAACCCAGATCCATGGGCGGCGTGGCCCGCCCGTGCAGAGCCGCTTGCCTCGGGCGACCCCGTGCCCCAGGAAGCTCGCGGTCCGTAGGGTGCTGCGGGCCGCGGGCGACGCGGACATGCTTCGACAGCTCTCACACTGCGGCAAGCGCGGTCAGCAGCAAGGGCCTCCAATCACGCCGCGACCACGACACCGTACACCCACCGGGAACAGGCGAACTCGAGGGCCGCGCTCATGGTGGCCCGAGAGCTGTTGTAGTGCAGGCTGCTAGAGGGCAGCCACGACGTGCTGCTGGAGCGGGTGGCAGAGCTCTTGGGCTTCGCTGCCTCGGGGGCTCACCCCTTCTGCACCCAGCTCCCATCTCAAGCCCAGGGCGGCCCGCGCGGGGGCTCCGCGCGCGCCCGCGGGCTCCAAGGCTACTCCAACGCCAGCGAAGCTGTCGGCACCGTACCAGCGGCGGCGCTACCCCCACTCCGGTTCGCGAAGAAGAAGGACTCAACGCGACCCACGACCCCAGTGGACAGCCGCGCTACCACCCCACGGTGGGCGCGTCAAGCAGAGTTGCGTGGCACGCGGAGCACTACGGCATGGCCTTCGGGATGACGGCGCTAGAAGAATACGTGCCCCTCATGATGGACCAAGGACACCTTCACCAGGGCGAACAAGGCTCGCTCCTCATCCCAAGCTGGGGGTACGAGGCGCCAGAAGCTGAGCCCTTCTAGGAGCCTCAGGACGGTCCCACTGGCCACGCTAGAGGCAACGATTATCGGGTACCGCTAATTCCTCAGGAGCAAGCATACGCTAATCATGGATCGCAGGAGGTGCAGGTCGCCATAGCGAGCAGCAGCCCCGCTCCCACAGTCTCCTACCCCTCGGGAGGAGGGCACAGGGGGCTGTAGGAGAGGGGCCGAGATCCGACATCACCACCGCGGCGTTCGGAGCAAGGTGTTCTCAGGAGGTAGGCCCTCTGCTGGGGAGGTGCCTCAGGGCCTGCCCCTGGCGGAGGACCCGTGGTCGTCGGGGGAACCGCTGGCGACCGCTCTACCCCATCGGTGGCGTCATGGTTTCCGGTCGTCGTTGATGGCACTAGAGTGTGGCGCAAGGCGGGGCCCTCATCTGGCGATATGAAGCAAGGCCGGTTCCTGTGAAGAAGGCCCAGTGCCTGTGAAGCTCGCCGCCCCGTGACACTCTCATGTAATAATGAGTGGGGCTGTACACGCCCCGGAGTCTCAGGGGTGCCGACCTCAGGCCCTGGGGCTCCCTCCCACGCCCAGTGGCAGCACTTAGCTCCGCGCTGGTGAGAAGATGTCCAAGACTAGATTAGGTGCCAGACGCGGCCTTTTGTCTGCTTTCATTGCCTTTCCCTTTGGTTGTCGCTTTCCCCCGCTGGATTTAAGTTGGATTTGAATTTGAGATTTGCGTGTGTTCGGGGAAGGGGTGCTTAGTCTCGTTCGAGCAATTTCTCACGTTTTGGTTACCACTTCACCTCAGCTGCCTCCCCTCGTGAGCCCCTCGCGAGCCGGGTCAGGCCTAGCTTGCGCGTAGCCCAGACTGTCGCCGCCGCGTCCTCTCAGGAGGGTTTTTTACTGCAGATCCTACGGATTCGATCAGGGAACACTCGGGACACCACAGCCTCCCACAGGCTACCTCAGGGCCCGCACGGGACAAAGGTAAACTAGCCGACCAGCGCGTCGCTTAAGCCAACCACTTTGCGCGGGCGCATGGGCAATGTAACGTCTACTAATACGATGAACACAAGTTTTACATGAATGGCTCCCCCTCCAAAATGCTCTCACAGCCATCAGGCCAAAACCTGAGTTCTATTCATGCAGGGTAAGGAAACAGGAACGATGCATGATCAGTCGGATAAATCCCCCAATGCGTCCTCAGGAGCACCACCCGAACCGTTGCTGGCGTCGCTGAACTCGCCATCACTGTCTGCGTCGCCGCCAGCAGCGTCAGGGCCGTTCACCACACCGCCCTCATCAACAGCCACGATCACGCTGTCGTTGTCTGAAGCGAAGGCCCTGACAAGAGCATCCACATTGTCTTCCGCCCAGTGCGCCAGGTCGTCTCGGACGGCCTGGGGGACTGGGGCGATGGCGGCGTTGAAGTCGAACTGGGGATCCATGTTCCAGAGATGGCTGAAGACGCGAGAAAAGGCGCGCCCGAGCAGGGCGTGGCTCCTCTCCTCCACCAACCTGTCGGCCCTGACCGACCGCGCCTCCAGCTGCGTCACCACGTCGGTGAAGAACTGAAGGTTGCCGGCGTAGTTGACTGCGTGCGGCTCGCCAACAGCCGCCTCGCAGAGGTTGCCCAAGGCTGTGTTGGCTCTCTCCCGGAGCGTGGTGAGCATGGGGCCGTGCTCATGCTCCAGGATCCGCCACTGACGTATCTCGTCCGCATTCTGGCGCGTGACGACCTCGGCCTCCTCCACCCGCTGGCGAAGAAGGAGCACCTCGGCCTGGGAGGTGGTTGACTCCCCTTGCGCTACCTCAAGGGCGGCCCGAAAAGCATCGGCCCGCCGCATCGCTTCCTCCAGCTTGGCCCTCAAGGCAGCAGTCCTACCTTCAGCCTCGGCCCGGATCAACTCCAGCCTCTCCTCGAACTCGTGCTCGAGGCTCAAGCGCGCCATCGCCACCCGACGTCGACCTCCTCCAGGATGCAGGCTTCCCGTGCAGCGACATCATCCTCCGCCTGCGTCACCAAGCGCTCCCTCGTCTCCAGGCGCTCGTACTCGCGGGGACGTTCGGCGGCTTCCAGCGTCAGTGCCTCCTCACGCTTCTGGAGCTTTGCTGGGTCGCCAGAGGCCACCTTCATCGACGCGAGGGCTGCCTCGCGCAGCCCCACTTGCTCCTCCAGTGAGTGGCACCAGGCCAGGAGCTCCCGAGCCTGCTCCTCCGCCGCCTCTCGCCACCGGTCGGCTTCCCAGGCCTCCTCAGCAGCCAGAGATCGGGCCTCCCGAGAGGCCACCAGCGACGCCTTGGCCTCTGCGTCGTCAAGATCGCGCTGACAGCGTGCAAGGGCGATGGCGACCTCCAGCTCGCGCCTCTCTACAGCCAGGCGCAGGCCCTCGGCCTCAAGGCGCACGTCTTCATTAGCAAGCTCCTCACCAAGCAGGCTCACCGCGTCAACCGCCCTTCGAAGGAATCCTTGGTGAAGAGCGCGACACTCTCGGGCGCGCTCGAGCACGTCTTCCACACCATCATCTGCCCTAAGCAAGCGCCGGGGCCATGAATCAGCACTCCCCCTCCGGGCAGGGGGCTGGGGGCCGACACCCTCACGACGGCCGGGCACATCACGCCAGAAGCCCGGCCTGGAGCCAGCCCGTCCCCAGATGAAGAGCGCAGGGAGCGCCTCAGCCAATCACAGTCCACGATAAGGTGAGAAGCCCATGGCAGGCTGGCTATGCCACGAGAAGGCCCGCGAAGAAGAATCACGAGGTGCGCAGGGCCACGATGCGCCTCGGGACGGTTTTCCTCTCAGATCGCCCTCACCACAAGGGCTCTGCTGCTCAGAGCGCTTGAGGACGGTGGAGGGGGCGGAGCCAAGGGGGATGGCACCTCAGCCGTCCCCGCAAGCTCGGCTGGAAGGGACCTACGGAACAAGGATCAGTAAAAGCAACAGAAGGATCGGGAGCTAGGAAAGGAGAAGGCTTACTCATCAGTGGCGAAGTACTTCCTACGCTTCAGCAGGCGACAAGGGTAATCGTCGCCCAGGGCCTCCCTTCTCTTCCGGAGTGCCTCAAAGTCCACGCAGAAGCGGCCCAAGAGTTGAGCGCAGGGATCAACCTGCGACGAAGACGGAGCGTCAAGGCGATCAGCGTCAGGGGCGCCTGCCTGATGCGTGCAGCCGATCGCCTCGCCAAGAGAAGCGGCTGGAGCCTCAGGGGCCTTAGTCGCAGGCGCTGAGGGCAGCTGCTTGCCACCCTCATCCTCAGCGGCATGGGCCCCAAGAGCTGCTCCCTCATGAGCATCGCCCGGCGCTTTCACCCCACCGGGAGCCCCCTCGGCCTCTGGCGCCTCATGCCTCCCTGCTCCGCCACTTGAGTAAGAGCCTCCTTGGCCGACCGGAAGGGCAGTCACCATCACTGGGTTCTCGCGAGGCCCCTGGAGGCCGGCGGGGCATGGCCCCCACTCATCAAAGGTAGGCATCTGGTTCACAAAATCGCCCCTGTTCTGGCAGAGGTACAACAAGGCCCCTCCCTGCTGGATGCTGCCGGGGTTGGGGTCTCTAGTCAGGATCAAGAGCACCGTCCTCAGCACTTCAGGCGTCAGGTCCTCTCCCTGGAGCCTCATACGATCATCACGCCCGCTGAAGGCCCACATCCGGCGGGAGTGGCGTTGGAGAGGAGCAATGCGGCGAAGCAGGAACTCCTTCACCACCTTGGGCGCTGTCACGCCAAGCGACCTTAAGAACACGAAGCGGTGCCTGACAAAGATGAGCCGGGGGCTCTCAAGCGTCTCCTGGCCCCTGCCCGAATTGGGGACAGCAGGCGAAGTTGGCTCCGATAGCAGGGGGCTGGGTACCCCTGCATCCACATACAGCCACCGCTCGCGGAACCCAGCCGTGGGCAGAGGGAGCCTGAAGTCAATCCCTGAGGCCGCTGTCTCAGACGCGGCAACGAAGCTCATGCACGCCCAGCATTGGGTAGGGTCGACAAGGCGCAGAGAGAAGAAGTGGCGCAGCAAGGCAACCGAAGGAAGGATGCCCATCATTGCCTCGCAAACAAAGGCGAAGACCGAAAGGAGGGTGATGGATTCAGGACCCAGATGCATCATGTGGATCTGATAGTGGGAAAGCACGACATTGAAGAAATCGGAAAAAGGGGGAACCAGACCCGCCCACAGGGCGTCGGCCAAATACGGGACCTCAGTGGCTATCCTGTCGATGGAGAAGTGGGACGCGGGCCAGGCCGTCGTCCTCCCACATTCGTTGAAGATAGTAGCCAGAGCCAAGCTGACCTTGCCCAAGCCCTCGGCGGGGGCCGCCAGTAGTGGTGAGCAAGGCGGAGGCATGGGTTTCTTCCCTCTTCCCTTCTTCGTCGGAGCCATGGCGATAGGAAGGGGGGGGGGAGGTTCGAGATTGGGTTGAAGACGGAAGCTGGAGTTCGAGCGGAGGAAGGACAGAGGGCGCTCGAGCAACAGAAAGGGGAGCGGCTGTGTACGACTACGAGTCCGCCTAGCAAGGCGCAAAATAAGGGGGGCGTGGGAGAACAGTGCCACCCACGCCCAATGAACCGCCATGCGGCGCCCAAGGCCGCAGACTGTTAGGGCCCGTGGTGCTTCGCCCTTGTCCTTTCGCCTCCCTGCACGGCCAAGTCCGGGCGCGCCTTGGGCCCGGGGGCTACTGTCGGCATTCTGGAAACGGGGGTCCCCAGACTTGCCTGCCTGCGGCCTGCGGCGTGGCTTAATGGGGGCCCAGCACGACCCGGCTTCATCGACGCAGACCCAAGACCCTCGCGAGGGGCCAAGCCTCGCGGGGCGGACGACACGGAGCTTCCTCAGGCACGGCCACATCAGGCTGGCTCGCGAGGATGCGGAGAGATCAAGGCGGGGTACCTCACGAGGTGCCCGTGACGCAAGCCATGACGACCAAGGGCGCCAGGCGGGCGCCAGCCCGCGCAGTGTCCTCCTTTCCTCTTTGGTGCAAAGGGAGCAAGCGCAGGCGAGAGCATCAAGCAAAGGCACCCGTTTCGGTGCAACGAGACCAAGACCAGTCCAACGGCAGGAAGGAAGTCATTGTGGAGCCCAAGCCAGCGTCACCACCAGAGCCTTTGGCAGGCGAGGACTAACTTTAGTCAGGATAAGTGTACCAGATGTTCCCCTTCAAAATGGCCAATTGCTGGCGCCCTTCCCGCTCAATATTTGGGAAGAGGCCCAGGGCCTTTGCCTATAAATAGGACTAGCCACCCACAGGGTAGAGGGGGGAAGGAAAAATCGGATCGAGTAACATCACACAGAAGAGAGAGAGAAGGGTGACTGAACTCCTCCTAGCAGTTCATCCCCACAACCAAGAACAGACCCTCGCAAGGCTGTTCTTCCTTCTATTGCTCATCATCATCAGCCCAAGAGGCAATCCACCACACCACACACTGGAGTAGGGTATTACACCACAACGGTTGCCCGAACCAGTATAAACCCTGTGTCTCTTGTACTGTTCTTTCCATAGCTTAGATCTTAGCAAGGCGGAGGGGTGCAGGTAGGTAGAAGGTGAAATCTCCACGCGCACCCCAGAGTTCGAACCTCAAGGGTCTGCCGGAACCCGAAATCCGACAACCACCACCACCACCACCTGTTGACCACTTAGCCCGTTTTCTTAGGCTGAATCCGCCGGTGTTTTCCAGTAGCACCGAGCCGATAGTAGCAGATGATTGGCTCTGCAAGACAGCTAGGGAGTTGACCACAGCAGGATGCATAGATGCGGAGAAGGTGAAGTTTGCCGCACATCAGCTAGAAGGACCCGCAACATCATGGTGGGAGAATTTCACAACCACTTTCCCTGTCGACAATGTCACATGGGACCAGTTTCAGCATGCTTTTCGTACTGCACATGTTTTAGCAGGAGCTATAGCCATGAAGAAGCGTGAGTTTCGCAACTTGCGCCAAGGAGGAAGGACAGTTGGCCAGTATGTGGAGGACTTTAGTAAGTTAGCACGTTATGCCCCAAATGACGTCGCTACGGATGCAGCTAAGCAGGAGAAGTTTCTGGAAGGACTGAATGATGAGTTGAGCATGCAGTTGATGGTAGCCAGCTTCAACAACTACCAAGAGTTGGTAGATCGTACTCTTATGATTGAAGGGAAGCAGCAGCAAATTGAGAATCGCAAGAGGAAGTATGGACAAGGGAAGTACAATTCAGGAGCTCAGCAGAAGCCATGTTTTACCCCTAGACCGGGAGGACATTTTCAGCATACCCATGGAGGAGGTAGCTCGCACAACCACAATGGCACCAAGAATGGTAATGGCAATGGAGGAAGCAACGGCCAGAATCGCACCAACCCCTCAACCCCAGCCAAGAAGGACCTGAGCCAAGTCACTTGCTTTAAGTGTCAGAAGACCGGACATTATGCCAATGAATGTCCTGAAGGCCAAAATGGCAATGGAAGTTCTGGGAAGAAGCCGAACCCTTTCAACAGGGGATAGGTGAACCATGTTAGCGTGGAGGAGGTTGAAGCTCAGCCCAATGCAGTAATAGGTAAGTTTTTGGTTAAGTCATTTACTACACTCGTTCTTTTTGATACTGGTGCATCACATTCATACATCTCAAGGGGATTTGTGGATAAGTATAACCTATCAACCCAAGCCCTTAGGTCACCCATGTTAGTAACCTCGCCTGGAGCAGAGTATGTGGGTAGTCTATGGTGTGATCGGTTACCACTAAGGATTGGTAACTATGTTTTTCCCTCAAACCTAATAGTATTGGAATCCCAAGGATTGGATGTGATATTAGGCATGGATTGGTTATCAAAGTATGAAGGGAATATTGAATGTGCTAGTAAGTTAATTTTGCTTACCACCCCAGAAGGGAGAAGGATCAAGTATGTATCCCGACATGTGCCAAAGAGGACTCAAGTCAATTGCCTAACAGGAGTTGTGCATGAGGAAGTACCAGTGGTAAGGGATTTCCCTGAAGTATTTCCAGAGGAGTTTCCAGGCATGCCACCGGATAGAGATGTTGAGTTTTCGATTGAGCTATTGCCAGGCACAGGGCCAATATCAAAGAGACCATATAGGATGCCAGCAAAGGATTTGGTGGAAATTAAGAAGCAGATTAAGGAGTTACTGGATAAAGGATATATTCGCCCAAGTTCTTCGCCTTGGTGATCACCAGTACTTCTAGTGGAGAAGAAGGATGGATCGTTAAGGATGGTTGTTGATTATCGAGGATTGAATGAAGTAACAATCAAGAACAAGTACCCACTACCAATGATCAATGATCTGTTTGATCGATTGCAAGGAGCTAAGGTATTTTCCAAGATCGATCTGCGATCAGGATACCACTAGTTGAAGATTCGAGAATAGGATATTCCGAAAACAGCTTTTACCACCAGGTATGGGCTGTACGAGTATACCGTTATGTCATTTGGTCTGACTAACGCACCTGCCTATT
Organism: Triticum dicoccoides; assembly: GCF_002162155.2. Lineage (NCBI taxonomy): Eukaryota > Viridiplantae > Streptophyta > Magnoliopsida > Poales > Poaceae > Triticum > Triticum dicoccoides. The sequence continues at coordinate 319,127,467 of NC_041380.1, read as the reverse complement.
TTATGAACATGATGAACAAAGTATTTATGGAGTTTTTGGATAAGTTCGTCGTAGTGTTCATTGATGATATCCTGGTTTATTCGAAGAATGAAGAGGAGCATAAGGAGCATTTGCGTTTGGTACTTGGAAAGCTCCGAGAACATCAATTATATGCCAAGTTCAGCAAATGTGAGTTTTGGTTGAAGGAAGTAGGATTCCTCGGACACGTTATATCTGGAGAAGGAATAGCAGTAGATCCCGCTAAAGTTGATACCGTGACTAAATGGGAAGCACCAACCACAGTTGGAGAGATCTGGAGTTTTCTTGGACTCGCAGGATACTACCGGAGATTTATTGAGAATTTCTCAAAGATTGCGAAGCCTATGACGGAGTTATTAAAGAAAGATACCAAGTTCATATGGACGGAGGAATGTGAGGCTAGTTTCCAGGAGTTGAAGAAACGTTTGGTTACCTCACCAGTGTTGATTTTGCCAGACCAGACCAAAGATTATGAGGTGTATTACGACGCTTCACGTCGAGGACTTGGAGCAGTGCTTATGCAGGAAGGGAGAGTTGTTTCATATGCCTCAAGACAACTGAAGCCTCATGAGTTAAATTATGCCACGCATGATTTGGAGTTAGCAGCCGTAGTGCATGCTTTGAAAACATGGAGGCATTTCCTCATTGGAAATCATTGTGAGGTGTACACGAATCATAAGAGTTTGAAGTACATTTTCACCCAGAAGGAGTTGAATCTCAGACAAAGGAGATGGTTGGAGCTTATCAAGGATTATGATATGAAATTGCATTATCACCCCGGAAAGGCTAATATAGTAGCTGACGCATTAAGCCGTAAGAGCCATGTCAACACGCTAATGACGGGAGAAATACCCAAGGAGTTAGCAGAAAATCTTCGTGAACTATGTGTGGAAATAGTTCCGAGAGGCTATGTAGTAGCATTGGAGATTCAGTCAACTTTGATGGATAGAATCAGGGAAGCTCAGAAAACTGACAAAGAGATTGCCGCTATAAAGGAGAAACTGAGCAAAGGAAAAGCTAAAGGATTTCGTGAGGATGAGCACAACACCCTATGGTTTGAAGACCGCGTTTACGTGCCCAATGACCCGGAGATCAGGAAGTTGATTTTGCAAGAGGCACACGATTCACCATATTCAATTCACCCAGGAAATACCAAGATGTATTTGGATTCGAAGGATATTTTCTGGTGGACCGAAATGAAGAAGGATATTGCGGAGTATGTAGCAGTTTGTGATGTATGTCAGAGGGTAAAGGCAGAGCATCAGAAGCCAGCAGGATTGTTACAACCATTGCCGATACCCGAATGGAAGTGGGATAAGCTAGGCATGGATTTTATCATGGGATTGCCCAGGACTCGTTCAGGCTATGACTCGATTTGGGTTGTAGTAGATCGATTGACGAAGGTAGCTCATTTCATCCCGGTAAAGACCACTTACACCAGTGCTAAGTTGGCAAAGATATACATGACCATGATCGTATGTTTGCATGGAGTTCCAAGGAGTATCATACCAGATAGAGGAACCCAGTTTACCTCAAAGTTCTGGAAGCAGTTGCACGAAACTTTGGGTACCAAGCTAGAATTCAGTACAACTTTTCATCCACAGACAGATAAATAGACCGAGAGAGTCAATCAAATTTTGGAGGATATGCTGAGAGTTCAGGCCATATGCAGAGTTCTCTTACAACAACAGTTATAAAACCAGTTTAAAGATGCCCCCTTTCGAAGCTTTGTATGGAAGGAGGTGCAGGACACCGTTGTCATGGGACGAAGTTGGAGACCGCCAGTTGTTTGGACCTGACTTGATTAAAGAGTCTGAACAGAAGGTGAAGTTGATTCGCGATAGGCTCGAGGTAGCCCAGTCCAGACAGAGAAGAGCTATGTAGATTCTAAACGCAAGGAGACAGTTTACAAAGTCGGAGATAGAGCTTATCTTCGAGTATCTCCACTTCGGGGAACAAAGCGTTTTGGAGTTAAAGGGAAGTTAGCGCCACGATTTGTAGGACCCTATCGAGTTTTGGAACGTATGGGAGAAGTGGCCTACAAGTTGGAATTGCCTGAAGGATTGTCAGGAGTTCATGATGTGTTTCATGTTTCTCAGTTAAAGAAATGTCACGCGGAGATGGCTGACATACCGTTGAGAGATACAGTGCCTTTGGAAACTATTCAGTTGGATAACGATTTGACCTACGAGGAGAAACCAATTAAGATCCTCGAATTTGCCAGTCGAGTCACTCGCAGCAAGGTTATCAAGTTTTGCAAAGTTCAGTGGAGCCACCACACGGAGGATGAAGCCACCTGGGAGTGAGAGGAAGATTTACTCAAGGACCACCCTCACCTATTTTCTAACCAACCCGAATCTCGAGGGCGAGATTCATCTTAAGGGGGGTAGGTTTGTAACATCCCAAATTTCCAATTTGGAATGTTATACATTAGATCATCTATGCATATCATATTTTATTTTGCATTTTGGTTGATCCTAGAAATTCTACGCAACTCAATGACCCACGGAGAGAGTTGGGGATTTCGTTATTTTCATATTTGAGTTTTTTCAAATTTTGAGAATAGGATCATTTGATTTTATTTATTTTATCATCAATTATTTATACTACAAAAATATGAGAGAGGTAATAAAATGACTTTCCCAAAATAAAGAAATATTGAGGATTTAATAATAAAATCAAATAAGATTTTCTTTCGGAGTTTTTCGGTGTTTTATTTGAATTTAGGAAAAATGTGCATTTTTCAAAATTGCATTTAGGTCCCAAATAAATGTTCACCTTGTGCGGCTTGATTTTAGAAGCCCATGAAAACTTATTTCGGAATTTTTGGAGTCCGTTTAGTATTTCTTTTTTTTCTTCCGAGCGAAATATTTTTTGAAAAAAAGTGCGCATCGACCTACGGGCCGTGTCCGACCTGGACACCGGCCCGGGCAGGCTTTATAAGCCGGGGAGAGGCCCAGCCCCAGCCCCAGCAAACCCTAGCCGCCCCGTGCCCCATGCGCCGCCGCCGCCGCCCGCCTATGCCGCCGCC
>NC_041380.1:319076197-319124319 GCF_002162155.2 Triticum dicoccoides | reverse complement strand
GCCGCCGCCGCCACCGCCGCCGCCGCCGCCGCCACCGCCGCCGCCGCCGCCCGCCGCCGGATTCCGCCGCCCGAGGTTCGCCGCGCCTCGACTTCCGTGCCATCGTTTTTTTTAAAAACAGTTCGGTTTTCGTTGATTTTTTCGTCGTTTTTTTAGATTCGGTTTTTTAAATAGATCGGTTTTTCCGGTTTATTTAAATAGTGAGCGTTCGTCCGTTCGTTCGTTCTAACGAACATTCATCATTTTTCTTTTTCTCGGATTAAATCCATGATTTTTCTGATCGCGATTCCTGATCCGATTTTCGTTTTAGTATAACTTTTCGCTCGTTCATCGGAATCAGGCGATTCAAGCGCCTAGAGTTTCGTCTCGAAACCCTCTATCCATTTAACCAACTTAAACAAGATTTTGCTACTTTAAAATTTTCCCTAGATCCAAATTACTAGAACGAAGTTGTTTTCTTTCGCCGTTTGACTTTCGTTGTTTCGTTTGATTTGATTCTTTTTGTCAACCGGAGTTCTTAAGTTGAACCTTCTGGTTAGATCTCTTATTTGAGTTTTACCTGTGCATTAGATGAGTTCTTTATGTATGCTTGTTTGTTTGTCTGCGATAGAGTACCCGGAGTGTGCCACCTGTTACTTCTAATCTCTAGGTTTCTCGGATCATCAGCAAGGCAAGTAACACTTTGATCATACCTTTTCTACTACCCAGTTTTATTGCATTAGATCAATCCTCACACATTGCATGGTTAGGATCTAACTAAATTGTGGGATGGGAAGTAGATGAGGTAGTACCTATTACCTGTTTATTGTCGAACCTTTGGGAGTTACTTCTACGTTTGCTTTATGCCATGCTATGCTAGTAGACGTGGATTGGGTGAGTGATATCCATGACAGATGTGAGTTTTTTTAATTAATGGTTTATCTAAGGTGGCAACTTAAACACACATCTGGGTGGATTGAGGCACCTGGGTATTCCAGGACTTGCCTATTTTCTTTTGGATCGCCACCCAGGCTCAAAGGGATCATGAGACTATTCATACTAGAAACTTCCGTGTGCAGCCACAAGCTATTATGGGCTCTAGCATAGTTGACTAAGTCGTGCGAACTCTTACAGTGGTAGACTAGCAGATGTAGGGGATGTAGGTGGTACGGTCTACCCGATCGTAAGGTGCTAGCGCTTCTGAAAGACTATGTCTCGGTCATCCGTCTTCTCAAACACCATGTAGTGCGAGAAACCAAACGGAGGCGATCGAGTCTTGTGGGGAAAAGTGCGCAAACCTCTGCAGAGTGTAATAAACTAATCATGGTTAGCCGTGTCCCCGGTTATGGACATCTTGAGTATCTAGTACCTGGATTTTCATGTGAATCTCAACATGTTACTCTAAATTAATTTTGTTGGGTTTTGTTTAATGATGATGCTTAATTGGGATTGAGAATGCTGTCAACCATTCTCAATATTTAACAACCACCATGATAGTTAAATAAATTTATTCCTTTAAAGTAGGGAAAAATTGGCTTTACGCAAAACTGTAACCATAGAGCTTTCCACCAGCCAAACATGCATATAGTATACCTGTTTCATTCCATTACTCTCTATGTGTTACCTTGCCAGCATATTCCATGTGCTGACCCGTTTTCGGGCTGCAACGTTAATGTTGCAGACTTTTTAGACGATGATTAAGGAGTTTTAGGTTGTGGTTCTATACTCAGTGATGCTGTTGGAGTTGATGGACTCACTTATCTTCCAAGCCTTCCGTTGTTATCATTATTAGATGGCCTTAAGCCATATTTATTGTATTAAGTTCTCTTTTGAGACACTCGATGTAATAAGTGTGTGATTGCTACTCTGTTATAAATCCTTCGAGTACTGTGTGGTGTCAGCATTACTGATCCAGGGATGACACCGGAGCACAGAGATCAGACTGTTTGAGGTCTGGCCGCTACATGCAACTTCCACCATCATCATATACATGACTTGAGCATTCATCGTCATATTGCTTTGCATGATCGTAAGATAGCTAGCATGATGTTTTCATGGCTTGTCCATTTTTTGATGTCATTGCTACACTAGATCATTGCACATCCCGGTACACCGTCGGAGGCATTCATATAGAGTCATATCTTTGTTCTAGATATCGAGTTGTAATATTGAGTTGTAAGTAAATAAAAGTGTGATGATCATCATTATTAGAGCATTGCCCCAGTGAGGAAAGGATGATGGAGACTATGATTCCCCCATAAGTCGGGATGAGTCTCCGGACTTTACAAAAAATAAAAGAGGCCAAAGAAGCCCAAATAAAAAAAGAGGCCAAAGAAGCCCACCAAAAAAAGATAAAAAAATGAGAGAAAAAGAGAGAAGGGGCAATGTTACTATCCTTTTACCACACTTGTGCTTCAGAGTAGCACCATGTTCTTCATAGAGAGAGTATCCTATGCTTCCACTTTCATATACTAGTGGGAATTTTCATTTTAGAACTTGGCTTGTATATTCTGATGATGGGCTTCCTCAAATGCCCGAGGTCTTCATGAGCAAGCAAGTTGGATGCACACCCACTTAGTTTCCAGTTTGAGCTTTCATACACTTATAGCTCTTAGTGCATCCGTTGCATGACAATCCCTACTCCTCACCTTGATATCTATTAATGGGCATCTCCATAGCCCGTTGATACGCCTAGTTGATGTGAGACTTTCTCCTTTTTTGTCTTCTCCACTTAACCCCCACCATCATATTATATTCCACCTAAAGTGCTATGTCCATGGCTCACGCTCATGTATTGCATGAAAGTTGAAAAGGTTTGAGAACATCAAAATTATGAAACAATTGCTTGGCTTGTCATCGGGGTTGTGCATGATGTAAATATTTTGTGTGGTGAAGATGGAGCATAGCCAGACTATATGATTTTATAGGGATGAGCTTTCTTTGGCTATGTTATTTCAATAAGACATAATTGCTTGGTTGGTATGCTTGAAATATTATTGTCTTTATGTCAAAAGATAGATTATTGCTTTGAATCACTCGTGTCTTAATATTCATGCCATGATTAGACATATGATCAAGATTATGCTAGGTAGCATTCCACATCAAAAATTATCTTTTTTATCATTTACCTACTCGAGGATGAGCAGGAATTAAGCTTGGGGATGCTGATACGTCTCCGTCGTATCTATAATTTTTGATTGTTCCATGCCAATATTATTCAACTTTCATATACTTTTTGGAAACTTTTTATATTATTTTTGGGACTAACATATTGATCCAGTGCCTGGTGCCAGTTCATATCTGTTGCATGTTTTTGGTTTCGCAGAATATCCATATCAAACGGAGTCCAAACGGGATAAAAACGGATGGAGCTTATTTTTGGAAAATATGGAAAATTCGGAAGGAAAATCAACGCGAACCAGTGCCCGGGGTGGTCACGAGGCAGGGGAGCGCCCCCCCTTAGGGCGCACCCCATACCCTCGTGAGCCCACCTTAAGGCGGTTGACGCTCTTCTTTTGCCACAAGAAAGATAATATTCGGAAAAAAATCACGGCAAAGGTTTCAGGCCAATCGGAGTTACGGATCTCCATATATATATGAAACGGTGAAACAGAGCCAGAACAGAATGCAGAACCAGAGAGAAACAGAGAGATACATCCAATCCGGAGGGGCTCTCGCCCCTCCCTTGCCATGGAGGCCAAGGACCAGAGGGGAAACCCTTCTCCCATCTAGGGAGGAGGTCAAGGAAGAAGAAGAAGAAGGGGCCCCCTCTCCCCCTCTCCTCTGGTGGCGCCGGAACACCGCCGTGGCCATCATCATCATCACCGCGATCTTCACCAACACCTCTGCCATCTTCACCAACATCTCCATCACTTTCCCCCCTCTATCTACAATGGTCCACTCTCCCGCAACCCGCTGTACCCTCTACTTGAACATGGTGCTTTATGCTTCATATTATTATCCAATGTGTGTTGCCATCCTATGATGTCTGAGTAGATTTTCGTTGTCCTATCGGTGGTTGATGAATTGCTATGATTGATTTAATTTGCTTGTGGTTATGTTGCTGTCCTTTGGTGCCCATCATATGAGCGCGCGCGTGGATCACACCATAGGGTTAGTTGTATGTTGATAGGACTATGTATTGGAGGGCAAGAGTGACAGAAGCTTCAACCTAGCATAGAAATTGATGCATACGGGATTGAAGGGGGACCAATATATCTTAATGCTATGGTTGGGTTTTACCTTAATGAACATTAGTAGTTGCGGATGCTTGCTAATAGTTCCAATCATAAGTGCATAGAATTTCAAGTAAGGGATGACATGCTAGCAGTGGCCTCTCCCACATAATACTTGCTATCGGTCTAGTAAAGTAGTCAATTGCTTAGGGGCAATTTCACAACTCCTACCACCACTTTTCCACACTCGCTATATTTACTTTATTGTTTCTTAACCTAAACAGCCCCTACATTTATTTACTTGCTCTTTATTATCTTGCAAACCTATCCAACAACACCTACAAAGTACTTCTAGTTTCATACTTGTTCTAGGTAAAGCGAACATCAAGCGTGCTTAGAGTTGTATCGATGGTCGATAGAACTTGAGGGAATATTTGTTCTACCTTTAGCTCCTCGTTGGGTTCGACACTCTTACTTATCAAAACTGTTGCGATCCCCTATACTTGTGGGTTATCAGGGGTCACAATAGACTACGATCGGATTGGGCTTAAAACCGATCAGAGAGAAATCAAATCTCCGCCGATCACCCATCAGATAGCGGTAGTAGAGGTGCAAATCGACAACTCTTCCTCTATATTGAGGATGAATTATGTTCGGATTTCCGAGCTCGAAGAGCTGGATACCCGTCCGCGGAACAACACGTCCCGTTCTCTGAACCTAGAATCGGACGGCGGGCTTGAAAAATCGGTTGATATCCCAGAGCCCGAACTATTAAGCTCGGAAGTTCCTCAGACTCCGGATCCCAAATTGGGATAGGGTTTGGATCTAAAGCCACCCACCCACCCAGATATGCGCGACCTCACATGCATATGACAGCAGTCTCAGGAAACAGCCCATCACTTTTGGGCCAGATTCCTCCTTGTCAAAGACAAAATTAAAGATTGCCGCGACGAAGACGCGATCTCAGTATTCTAAAATAATTGCACAGACGAAGGAATCCTCAACGCCATCAACCGCCGTCACGTATCACACTTCGCGGACTTGGCAACCATAGTACAGAAGTACCGCGCAATGGAAAGCGCCTGGAAAGCTCAGGCAGCTCGCTGGGAACCATTGGTTTCCACCCAACCCCTCGTCCGGGCAAAAAGGATGCACCCTCGCGAGGCGCCCAACCTAGTAGTAAAGAAATCAAAGCCCATCACGGGGGACGGAACCGTTCTGGAGGGATGGCTCGTAGGCCATGCAAAATACACACAACATCGGATACCATACCAACCCATAGCCTTAGAGCATGTTGGATACTCCGGCAAGTGGCCAAGAGCGGCGAGGATATCCTCACCAAAAACACTGCGGAGCAACTCCCCCCGAAACACGACAACCATAGAGTATTAACAGTCTTTGAGACTTTTGCTTCAAACAATCGGCGCAAGAGGGCACTCCGCGACCTCGCCGAAGTCTGCCAAGTCGCAACAATAAATCCTTGGAACGACACGACCATAACTTTCAACGCCAGTGACGAACCAAAAATCCAGTCAGTCCGGGCACCAGCCACCTTGGTCCTCAATCCAATTGTGGATGGCTTTCGGCTCACTAAAGTGCTCATGGATGATGGCAACGGACTAAACCTCATCTACGAGGACACACTGAATAAAATGGAAATAGACAGGAGCCACATCGAGCATAGTAATACAACCTTTCGAGGGATCATCCCCAGCCGAGAGGCACGATGCGTGGGGAAAATTACACTCGATGTAGTATTCGGCACGCCGGAGAACTATCGATCCGAAGAGATAACCTTCCAAGTGGCCCCTTTCAACAGTGGATATCATGCCCTGTTGGGGCGAGATGAATTCACACGCTTTCAAGCTATACCTCATTGCAGGTATATGAAGCTCAAGTGCCCGGGCCCAACGGTATTATCTCTCTTGCTAGTGATCCGGACATAGCCCTCCGCGCCGAGAACAAAACAACATCCCTAGCCCTCGAGGCACTGTCTGAGGCACTCACGGCCGAAGAGCTAACCGCACTACGCTCTATGGTGGATAGGGATGACGTAATCCTTGATAAGCGTCCCAAATCCACCTCCTTCAAACTAGCAGACGAAATAGTCAAATTCCAAGTCCACCCGACGGACCCCAAGAAGACAGCTTCCATTGGGGCACAGCTGGACCCAATGGTTGACGCCGCACTATGAACGTTCCTATGCAGGAACTGGGATATATTCGCCTGGCACCCTTCTGATATGCCAGGAATCCCACGCAGGCTGGCCGAACACAGCCTCAATATATTAAAGGGATATAAGCCAGTCAAGCAAACAGTGCGGCGCTTTTCTGAACCTAAACGACAAGCCATGGGGGAGGAGCTAGCCAAGTTAATCGAGGCCAGATTCATCAGAGAAATAAAACACCCAGACTGGCTAGCAAACCTTGCTACCTCTTGAGCACTGCGTTGGTTTTCCTTTGAAGAGGAAAGGGTGATGCAGCAAAGTAGCGTAAGTATTTCCCTCAATTTTCGAGAACCAAGGTATCAATCCAGTAGGAGGCCACGCACGAGTCCCTCACACCTACACAAACAAATAAATCCTCGCAACCAACGCGATAAGGGGTTGTCAATCCCTACACGGTCACTTACGAGAGTGAGATCTGATAGATATGATAAGATAATATTTTTGGTATTTTTATGATAAATATGCAAAGTAAAATAAATGGCAAAGGAAATAACTAAGTATTGGAAGATTAATATGATGGAAGATAGACCCGGGGGCCATAGGTTTCACTAGTGGCTTCTCTCACGAGCATAAGTATTTACGATGGGTGAACAAATTACTGTTGAGCAATTGACAGAATTGAGCATAGCTATGAGAATATCTAGCTATGATCATGTATATAGGCATCACGTCCGAGACAAGTAGACCGACTCCTGCCTGCATCTACTACTATTACTCCACACATCGACCGCTATCCAGCATGCATCTAGAGTATTAAGTTCATAAGAACAGAGTAACGCTTTAAGCAAGATGACATGATGTATAGGGATAAACTCATGCAATATGATATAAAAACCCCATCCTGTTATCCTCGATGGCAACAATACAATACAATACGTGCCTTGCTGCCCCTACTGTCACTGGAAAGGACACCGCAAGATTGAACCCAAAGCTAAGCTCTTCTCCCATTGCAAGAAAGATCAGTCTAGTAGGCCAAACCAAATTGATAATTCGAAGAGACTTGCAAAGATAACCAATCATACATAAAAGAATTCAGAGAAGATTCAAATATTGTTCATAGATAAACTTGATCATAAACCCATAATTCATCGATCTCAACAAACACACCGCAAAAGAAGATTACATCGAATAGATCTTCACAAGAGAGGGGGAGAACATTGTATTGAGATCCAAAAAGAGAGAAGAAGCCATCTAGCAAATAACTATGGACCCGAAGGTCTGAAGTAAACTACTCACACTTCATCGGAGGGGCTATGGTGTTGATGTAGAAGCCCTCCGTGATCGATGCCCCCTCCGGCGGAGCTCCAGAAAAGGCCCCAAGATGGGATCTCGTGGATACAGAAAGTTATGACGCTGGAATTAGGGTTTTGGCTCCGTATCTGGTAGTTTGGGGGTACGTAGGTATATATAGGAGGAAGGCGTACGTCGGTGGAGCAACAGGGGGCCCACGAGGGTGGAGGGCGCGCCCAGGGAGGGTAGGCGCGCCCCCTACCTCGTGGCCTCATGGTTGATTTCTTGACGTAGGGTCCATGTCCTCTGGATCACGTTCATTCTGAAAATCACATTGCCGAAGGTTTCATTCCGTTTGGACTCCGTTTGATATTCTTTTTCTGTGAAACTCTGAAATAGGCAAAAAACAACAATTCAGGGCTGGGCCTCCGGTTAATAGGTTAGTCCCAAAAATAATATAAAAGTGTATAATAAAGCCCAATAATGTCCAAAACAGAATATAATATAGCATGGAACAGTAAAAAATTATAGATACGTTGGAGACGTATCAAACCTGGTGATGGTACCAAAGAAGGACCAATCCTGGCGCCTGTGCGTCGACTTCAAAGACCTCCATAAGGCTTGCCCTAAGGATCCCTTCCCCCTTCCCCGCATCGATCAGATTAGTGATGCTATTGCAGGACACGATTCACTGTGTTTCCTTGACGCATACTCCGGATACCATCAAATTAAAATGAAGGAATCCGATCAAGCCGCAACGACATTCATCACCCCATATGAGCCTTTCTGCTTCAACACTATGCCCTTCGGGCTTAAAAACGCCGGCGCCACCTACCAACACATGATTCAAACATGCTTGGAGAAAAACATCGGCAAGACACTGGAAGCATATGTGGATGACATCTCATCAAGAATAAACACGTCGAGTCGTTAATAGATGACTTGCGTCTCACATTCGACAACCTCCGGACATATGACATTAAGCTCAATCTAGAAAAGTGTGTTTTCGGCGTCCCCGTCGGAAAGCTGCTGGGCTTCATCGTTTCCAATAGAGGAATTGAGGCAAATCCAGCCAAAATCTGAGCTTTGTCACAATTGGCTACACCAACCGACCTTAAACAGGTACAAAAACTAGCCGGATGCGTGGCAACTTTAAGCCGCTTTATCGACTTCTCCGACGTACCGACCACTTCGAGTGGACGGAAGCGGCAACGACCGGACTGGAGGAAATAAAGGCTCTTTTCGCGAGCAACCCAACCCTGGCCGCGCCAAACGTCGGTGAACCAATGTCATTATACATCTCTGCAACGCACCAGGTGGTGAGCGCAGTGCTCGTCGTTGAGTGAGAGGAGGACGGACACAAGTTCCCACTCCAGAAACCGGTATACTACATATCCACGGTCCTTACACCATGCAAATCCCGGTACCCTCATTACCAAAAGATAACATATGCAGTATTCATGGCATCCCAGAAGCTATGACACCATTTCCAAGAATGCTCGATTAGAGTGGCTTCCGAAGTACCACTTAATGACATAATAAATAACCGCGACGCTACGGGTCAGATTGCCAAGTGGGATATTGAGCTCCTACCATTTGACATAACATACAAACCACGCCGGGCCATCAAATCCCAAGTATTGGTCGACTTCGTCGCCGAATGGACAGAGGCCGAACTCCCTAAAGAGTACGGCACATATTCCAACTGGGTCATGTACTTCGATGGCTCTAAAATGCTGGCTGGTTTAGGGGTAGGCGTCATTTTAACGTCCCCCACTGGAGACATAGTCCAGTATGTACTGCAAATATTATACACAGACTCCAACAATGCAGCTGAATACGATGCCTTATTGCACGGTCTTCGGATGGCTACCTCCACGGACATACAACGCCTAGAGGTGTGCGGGGATTCAAACCTCGCAATATCCTAGATAGATGGAGACTTCAATGCCAAGGACCCGAAGATGGCGGCCTATCGTAACGCCGTACTCAAAATATCAGCACGGTTCGAGGGACTCGAGTTCCATCACGTGGCTCGAGAGAGTAATCAAGCGTCGAACGTCCTCGCTCGCATGGGTGCCAAGCGCGACGGTCGATCCCGTCCCGCCTAACATCTTTTTGGAAAGGCTCTTCAAGCCATCCGTGGTATGGCAGGATGAGTGCGGTAACATTAGTCCGGGTCCGACTATACCCTGAGATTCCGAACACAATACCAATACCATCGGGGCTCAGCCACCGAAATAACACCATCGGCCCATCTAATAATGGCAGTAATTGCCCCATGGACCGAACCATTATTGGCCTACCTTAATAGGCAAGAGCTCTCGGCAGACCAGAATGAGGCTCGCTGCATTGTTCGGCACTCAAAAGCTTACAAGGTCCACGGCAGAGAGCTCTACAAGAAAAGTGCTACCGGAGTCCTTCAAAGATGTATCTCCAAAGAAGAAGGACGAGAGCTCCTGGCTGAAATCCATGCTGGCCTCGGCGGTCACCACGCCGCGGCTCGGGCCTTTGTAAGTAAGGCCTTTCGTACAGGTTTCTTCTGGCAGACGGCCCGAGCAAACGCCCAGGACTTGGTCCAATGTTGCAAATGCCAGCTCTTCGCCAATCAAAGCCATATGCCGCCTACTGCACTACAAACAATCCCCATTACTTGGCCTTTTGCGGTCTGAGGGCTTGATATGGTGGGATCCCTTAAAGGAGGGAGCCATAAGAAAAAAATATCCGCTAGTCATGGTAGATAAATTCACCAAGTGGATAGAGGCTAAACCAGTGAAAACGACCGAAGCTGGACCAGTGATCGACTTTTATATCCGGTGTCGTGCACCGTTATGGTGTCCCACACAGCATTATCACCGACAACGCCTCCAATTTCACAGTCGATGAAGTGAAATCTTGGTATGCTAAATTGGGCATTAAACTCGATTATGCCTCAGTCTATCATCCACAAACAAATGGTCAAGTCAAACGAGCTAATGGTCTTATTATGAGCGGCATTAAGCCTAGACTAGTGCAGTCTTTGAAAGAATCATACAAGCACTTGGTTGAGGAGCTTGACTCCGTACTCTGGGGGCTGCGGACCACGCCCAATTGCACTACCGGATATACACCTTTTTTCATGGTGTACGACACAGAGGCAGTGTTGCCCTGCGACATTATTCATGGCTCACCTAGAGTGCGCTTGTATGAAGAGAAAGAGGCCGAGCTTGATCAGAAGGTTGGCCTAGATGCCCTGGAGGAGGAGCGCGACGTTGCAAAAGCCCATTCCGCATTTTATCAACAGCAGGCTCGCAGATATCAAAGCAGGGAAGTGCAGGCCAAGACTTATAACATTGGCGAACTCATTCTGCGCTTACCAGAGAAGAAAAAGGACAAACTCAAGCCCAAGTGGGAGGGTCCCTTCATCATAGATGAAGTTCTCACTGGAGGAGCGTACCGCCTGCATGATGCATAGGACAACCGCTTAGAGCCGAACCCATGGAATGCCGTCAGACTCCGAAGATTCTACGCCTAGAGCCGGACTCTTTGTTCGTCTTCTTCTCCCTTTGTTTCCATTATTTTCTTTCCTTCTCTTTAACTTTTCATTTAGCTCTTTAGCTCTTGTGTGGCTAAACCACACACCTATGATGTGCACATCCTTAAATGTATACACTCATAATACCTGGGGGCTTCTCTTACAGAAGCTTATTATTATTTTTCCGAGCATCAAGCTCAACACATATGTGTCCTCTTCCGCATATGTACCTTTTCTTCGCCATTATATGCATTGTTATGACTTAAGTTTTGGCCAAGCTGGGTTGCCTGGCTCCTGTGCTTATGCACTACGTTCCCATTTATTCGGCTAGGGCATAAAGGGAGCACCACTGCGATTGTTACTGTCGGGTCATCCGAACATGTACCTCAGACTGGGTGAAGCTGAAAGCTAGAGTTCTTAAGGGAATATTCGGTCGGCAGACTAAAGACGTTTTACCTTTGAGGGAGTCCTGGATTAGGGGGTGTTCGGATAGCCGAACTATACCTTCAGCCGGACTCCTGGACTATGAAGATACAAGATTGAAGACTCCGTCCCGTGTCCGGAAGGGACTTTACTTGGCGTTGAAGGCAAGCTTGGCGATACGGATGTTCAGATCTCCTACCATTGTAACCGACTCTATGTAACCCTAACCCTCTCCGGTGTCTATATAAACCGGAGGGTTTTAGTCCGTAGGACAACATACACGTCAACAATCATACCATAGGCTAGCTTATAGGGTTTGGCCTCTCTGATCTCGTGGTAGATCTACTCTTGTACTACCCATACCATCAATATTAATCAAGCAGGACATAGGGTTTTACCTCCATCGAGAGGGCCCAAACCTGGGTAAAACTTCATGTCCCTTGCCTCCTGTTACCATCCGGCCTAGACGCACAGTTCAGGACCCCCTACCCGAGATCCGCCGGTTTTGACACCGACATTGGTGCTTTCATTGAGAGTTCCTCTGTGTCGTCGCCATCAGGCCCGATGGCTCCTACGATCATCAACGGCGATGCAGTCCAGGGTGAGACCTTCCTCCCCGGACAGATCTTTGTCTTTGGCGGCTTCGCACTGCGGGCCAATTCACTTGGCCATCTAGAGCAGATCGAAAGCTACGCCCCTGGCCGTCAGGTCAGATTCGGAAGTTTAAACTACACGGCTAACATCCGCGGGACTTGATCTTCGACGGATTCGTAACCACTGCCAAGCGCGCCGCACTGTCACGACGAGCATGATCTAGCTCTGTCGCTGAATAGTGCCCTGGAGGCCGCACCCGCATCGGCTCCGACCCTTAGTTCAGAGCCAACTGCACCGATCGAGGATGGGCGGTTGGATGCCACCTCGGGGGCTGTGATCCCAACGGCGGTTGAGTCGAACACCAGCCCCGTACTCTACAAGACTCGTGACTCCATGGAGCCAGTTTCTTCTCCGGACTCTGAACCCTCCGCGCCCCTGCCTGTCGAATCCGATTGGGCGCCGATCATGGAGTTCACACCCGCGGACGTCTTTCAGCACTCGCCTTTCGGCGATATCCTGAAGTCACTGAAGTCTCTCTCTTTATCAAGAGAGCCCTGGCCGGACTACGGTCAGCAAGGTTGGGGTACGAACGATGAAGAAATTCAAAACCCACCCACCACCCACTTCGTAGCCACTGTCAACGACTTAACCGACATGCTCGACTTCGACTCCGACGACATTGACGGTATGGACGCCGATGAAGGAGACGATGAAGAACCAGCGCCTATTGAGCCCTGGAACGCCACCTCGTCATACAATGTATACATGGTGGACGCACCAAAAGATGACGACGAAGAGCGGAAGGACGCACCGAAGGATTGTTCCCTCGAAAAGCAGTCAAAGCGGCGACGCAAGCGCCGCCCCAAATCCCACCTCGACAGAAATAGCGATCACACAGACCCAGCGCTGGAGCAGGGCGAACCGCTGCCGAACAACGGCAATCCGGATAATCAAAGCGAACAAACAAATCCTATCAAGGATAATGGTCCGCACGACATAACGCCGGACAGGCACCCGGAGCAACAGAACGCCCGTAAAAGGCTTGTTGCCACCGTGAGGAGCCTTAAAAAGCAGAAGCGAAGGCTCAAGGCCGCGCAAGACACACTCCAATTCAGATGGAGCAAAATACTCACCACTGCGGCAAGGTACGGCGACAATCGCCCCTCCAAGAGCTACCCAAAGCGGAAGCTGCTACCCGAATTCAATGAGGAGGCCGCAGACCCCCCACAACCAAATATCAAAGCAGCCACCTGGTCGGATAGACGACCCCTCTACCAACATAGAGCGACATACAACGCTGCTCACAATACAACACGCAACCCAGGCGAGGGTTCGCACCCAAAGGACGGCGCAACAAGATCCATCTATGGACCATGCAAGCGCCCCCCAGCATACAATGCAACACAACAAATATCCGAACAACACGGTACACCCAGCTATAGGGGTGCCGCACACCCTCTATGTTTCACCGACGAGGTGCTGGACCATGAATTTCTAGAGGGATTAAAACCCATAAACATAGAGGCATACGATGGAACAACAGACCCCGGGGTTTGGATTGAGGACTATATCCTTCATATCCATATGGCTCGAGGAGATGATCTCCACGCCATCAAATACTTACCCCTCAAGCTCAAAGGGCCAGCTCGTCACTGGCTCAAAGGCCTCCCCGAAAGCTCCATTGGAAGTTGGGAAGAGCTCGAAGACGCCTTTCGGGCAAATTTTCAAGGGACTTATGTCCGACCTCCGGATGCGGATGATCTGAGTCATATAACTCAGCAGCCCGGAGAGTCAGCCCGAAAGTTTTGGAATAGGTTTCTTACTAAAAAGAACCAGATTGTCGACTGTCCAGACACCGAAGCCTTAGCGGCTTTCAAGCATAGCGTCCGTGACGAATGGCTCGCCAGACACCTCGGCCAAAATAAGCCGAGAACAATGGCCGCATTAACAAACCTCATGACCCGCTTTTGCGCGGGTGAGGACAGCTGGCTAGCCAGATGCAACACTAGCGATCCCAACACATCTAAAGTTAGAGATGGAAACGGGAAATCATGGCGCAACAGCAATAACAAACGCAGGAATAAAGAAGACAGCACGAAGGGCACGGCAGTAAACGCCGGATTCAAAGTCTCTCGGCCAGGCCAAAAGCCGCCCCCTAAAGGCACCAGGGATGAACTGTCCAGCCTCAACAAAATTCTGGACCAAGTATGTCAGATCCATAGTACCCCTGGCAAACCTGCCAATCATACCCACAGAGAATGTTGGGTCTTCAAGCAGTCCGGCAAGCTCAACGCCGTACACAAGGGGGAGGATACACCAAGTGAAGACGAGGATGAACCTCCCAAGCGAGACACGGGGGAACAAAAGAAATTTCCACCCGAAGTCAAAACAGTAAACGTGTTACCCGTGATCAAGGGAAAAAGCAATGCGGCACTCCCAGAAAAATATACCGAAGCGCCTATCACCGCGAAGTCCTGCCACTGGTCATCTCAATCGATCATTTTCAACCATCACGATTACTCAGCAAGTATCCGACACGCAGGATGGGCCGCCCCGGTGTTAAACCCCGTAATTGGCGGATATCACTTCACACGAGTATTGATGGACGGTGTGTCAGGACCCCGACTCAATGCCACATCGATCTAGCATGTAACACCTCATATCACTTTGCGGCCTCACGCACGGTATTCCCATGGGTGTCGCCTTACCTTTGCCCGGGACCGTTTGCGTCTTTTGGCACACGTATATGATAGTGTCGCTAGCATCCATATGACAAGGACCCCGGGCTGACATGGCTAGTCGTGAACCCAAAGTGGCACTAACTTACAGGGACAGGCATCCATGACCCAGCATCGAACGTGTCGGTCATCAGCGAGTGAATCCAGGCTGTAGCACTGGGCTAGCAGGACTCTGGTGAACCGGGCTGTAGCGGGCTAACAGGACTCCGGTATTCATCGCGTGACATTTCCCCGAAGGAACAGACACAGGAACGAAGAAGGACACATGCCGGCCAGCCTAAGTGTCCCGGAGCAGTAGCAAGCTACCATGGCTCGGTGGAAACACTAGGAGACATTTCCCGGTAAGAGAGGCTACTAAGGATAAACAACTAGATAGTCAGATCCCACACATACCAAGCATTTCAATAACATACACACAATATGCTCGATATGTGCAAATACAACATGGCATCACAAAATGACTCTACAACTCAAGTATTTATTCAATAGGCTCCGAGGAGCGAGACATTACAAACATGGGTCTCATGACCCAACAATCAGAGCATACAAGTCAAAGCACATGCGGAGGCTTAACATGTCTGAGTACAGACATCTAGAAATGAAAAAGGCTGAGAAGCCTGACTATCTACCAGATCCTGCCGAGGGCACAAGATCGTAGCTGAGGTAACAAGCTAAACGGCGAAGTCCACGTGGAACTACTAGCGAGACTGAAGTCTCTCTGCAAAAACATAAATTAAGCAACGTGAGTACAAATGTACCCAGCAAGACTTACATCAGATCTAACTACATATGCATCATTATCAACAAAGGGGGTGGGGAGTTTAACTGCAGCAAGCCAGCTTTGACTCGGTGGCTAACCTGAACTACGACTGCAAGTAACTCTTTTGAGGTGGCGCACACGAGTCCACATATTCACCATATCAATACACCACTATGGATCCGCTCTCGTCTCCCTACGAGAACGCCATCCATAGCACTCACGCTTATCTTGCATATTTTAGAGTATCCACTTTCACTTGTCTATGAACTATGCAAGGGGTCCAAGTTTCCATATCCGAGGAATCCGGCTATTCGAATAGATAATGATAACCCTGCAGGGGTGTACTTCTTCACACACGCTCTCGCCACTTACCGCCCTGTACACGTCATGTACCTCGGCAACCTTCAAGCGGAAGCCGGGCGAGGGAGTCGGCCACGACCTGACTAACCGAACAAGTCTCTAGTCCAGGTTTATCGCCTATTCGGGTTCCATCCGCAAGGAGATCCGTCCGGGGTGTCGCTCATGGCCCCAAACGATGTGAGCAGGGTTCCCAAGCCCACCATCCGGGTGCCACTTGGTACACCGTGCCACTGTGCCTAGTCTGTCCCAAGCCCACCTGTACCGGGTGCCACTTGGTAGACTACTAACACTACCTACAAACACCAGAAACTAGTTGCAACTCCTGGACAGAGATCAAGTTGATTAATAAGTCGAGAGGGGCACTTAAGCATTCCAATGTGTGGTAGTAGCTGGTCATGGATCACAAACACAGAACTCAGTTCCTGAGGACGGCTGCAATGAGACAACCCACCATGTACTCCTACATGGCCTCTCACCGCTACCTTTACCAAATCGTGTTCACACACTTAGCTCTCAACGGTAGGACATGTTCACACACCTCTGATTCATTCCCGATGAATCAGACCTGACTCAACTCTAAGCAGTAGCAGGCATGACAAACAAACATGAATGAGTAGGCACAACAGGGCTCAAACAACTCCTACTCATGCTAGTGGGTTTCATCTATTTACTGTGGCAATGACAGGTCATGCAGAGGATAAAGGGGTTCAGCTACCGCAACAAATAACAGTTGAATCGCTGTTGTCCTAATGCAGTAAAAGAGAGCAGGAGCGAGAGAGTGGGATTGTATCGGAATGAACAAGGGGGTTTTGCTTGCCTGGCACTTCTGAAGATAATATAGCTCTTCATCGGTGTCATCGATCACATCGCCGGTACACGTCTATCGAGAGGGGACAATCACCGGCAACTGAGGAAAAACACAATCAATGCAATGCGCAATATGATGCATGAATGTGACATGGCAATATGCTGTGGTTTGTGCTAATGCAACTAAAACCAGATTAAATGAAGTTGGTTTGAATCCAAGATTCAAACTCAAACTCCATATGTGGATATTTAAATGCCATTAATATGATTTGTGCTAAACAGCACTATAAATTGTTCTAACATGCATGAAAATGGTACAGATGGATAGATTGGATTTTTGTGATAATTTTTCATATATAAATTATTTCATTCTGAGCTACGGTTGAATTTCTATGATTTATTGAAGTTTTAGCTATTTTTTGGAATTTTCAGAATTAAATTAAATCCAGAAAACATTACTGCGTCAGCATGACGTTGTCATGACGTCAGCAGGTCAACAGGGGCTGGTCCGGATCAAACCTGACCAGTGGGGCCCACTGGTCAGTGACTATGGCTAATCCTAATATAACTTAAACCTAACCTAGTTTAATTAGTCGGGCCAGGCCGGCATGTCAGTGAGTCAGTGGCTTAACTAAAATTAGTTATTAATTTAACCAAAAGTTAGCAGGGGCCGGGCCCACCTGTCAGTGACCCAGGGGAGGTCAAACCCCTGGTCAAACGAGTCTATCCCGCCGGCGTTGAGTCGCCGGCGAGGCCGAGGCGGCGGAGGCCTTCGGGTTTCTTGCTCCGGCGACCAAACGAACGGAGGAGGGGCTCTACGGATAGCTGGAAGAGCGCCGCGTCTTCCTGTGTGAGCGGAAGAGGCTGAGACAGCCCGAGCTCCCCGGAACGGAGCTCGCGGTGGTGGCCGGAGTTCGGGTGTGGACGGGGTCGATGCTACGGGGCACTAGGGAATAAACTGGCAGGTGCTACGTGCTCCTGGGGGTTCGCCGAGCACGGTGACGCGCTTAGGTGCGGGCTGCGGTGGCCCTGGCCACGGCGGCAAGGAACCACGGCGGCGGTGAGCTCTCCGCTCCGGTGGATATTGGCGTTAGCGGGAGAAAAAGTGCCAGGGGAGGGAGGGGATCGACGCAGCAGCTCACAGCGGATCGAACGAAGGGGTTGGTGAGCTCGGGGGCGTCCTCGTTGCTGCGAATCGAGCGGCAACGATCTCCGGCCATGGCGATGAAGACGGTGGTGATGGCGGCGTTGCAGCGTGTCCGTGGCTTCGTGGCTTGTCGAGGAAGTCGGGGACGTCGAGACGGAGCTCGCAGGCACAGCGAGGGGTCGAGGGGGAGGCGGTGGCCGCGGTGTTATGGTGGCGCGGCTGCGGCTGCGCTCGGGCTCGAGAGGGAGAGGGAGCAGAAGAGGGGGAAGAGTTCGGGAGAGAGTGAGAGAGCGGACGGGGCTGCGTGGTGTCGTCCGGGGCGTTCCAGGGCGACGAGGAGGTAGCCAGGCAGGCAGGGAGGAGCTGGCGCGGCTCGCCTGCGCGCCGGGCACGCAGTTGCTTCGGGGCGAGGGGAGGAAGACGACGGAGGGGCTGCAGTGGTGGGCTGGGCCGGCCAGCTGCAGTGCTGGGCCGGTTGGGCTACCAGGTGAGCGCCAGGTAAGATGCTCTGTTTTATATTTCTGTTTTCTTTTCTATTTTTTTAAATTTGTTTTGCCACTGTTTTGAATTTAAAAATAATTCAAACAATGCCAAAAACTCCTCTGAATATTTTTATTATTCTAGATGGACTTTCCAAAAGCTCATAAAATATTTCAGGGGTATTTGAAATTATATTCTAATTATATGAATATAATTCAAATCCAAATAACTAATGATTTAAATTCAAAGTCCCAAAAATAAATCCTTCTAAAATGTTCATTATTTTGGTTGGGACCAGAACCCTTTCCAAAAATTATCAAACATTTAAGAAGAGCATTTTGGAACAAAGAATGAGATTTTAGGGTTTTTGCCCTTCTTTTATTTAGGGTTTTGAGGCTTCCAAATTTCCTCAGTTCAAGTTTCAAAAATTTAACCATGACGCAAAGACTAGTCAGCACCATAAGCTAGGGATGTGACAACTCGCCCCCACTAAACAAGAATCTCGTCCCGAGATTCAAGCGTAGGGTAGGATGAAGGGGAACACAACTAACGCAATCTTCACAATCCAACTTGCACTTCATAGGAACGTTGATTTGATCACCATCTTTGTCTCGACGTCTTGCTCTGAGAACTCTAGCTAACATGACAACGAGAGGGAAAGTAAGATTCTGGAAGGATCAATCTTCTCAAAGGTCGAACAACTCACGGAATGAGACATAGAACCATCTCTCGGGTTGAGACACGAGATACACATCAAGAGGGGTGGAAACAAACGGATGACGAAGGTTCACTAGGTGGACAACAATTCCACACTTAAGAAGGTGGTAAACGATTGTCAACGTAGCGAGGAGTTGAGTTGCCACGATACCATAACGGGGCACCTTAGGGAAGGTGACTTGTGGAAATATCCCCTTAAGTGGCAAAAGAATTACCTTTGATTCAGAGATCATTGAAACTCTTTAAACCAGCCTAAGGCAATTTCTCGAGCGATCGTTTGGAGGGGGTCGGTAGAATGGCATACTCGGACTTGGATGATGTGGATTACCTTGTTGAAGATAACGTAATGGATGATTTTGCTTACCACCGGAAATGGAAGAGACCCATGGTAGAATGGCACAATGGCGGTGCAAGCTGGGAACAGAATGCAAATGCTGGGAATGATTCTGGTAACTGGGGAAGAACCCAACAATAGAGAGTGAATTCACTGTTTGAAAGGTCATAGCATTGCCGAGGAAACTGAGAGGAATCCCAGTTAGAGCCGATGATAACACGTAGCGCTTGTGCGTGCTCTCAAGAACTTGAGCATTTCCATAATCATCAAGGTTTTACCAACATCCGTGTCAAGGATCCTGGCAACACAACTTGCTACCATGATGAATGACGATGGATGATGCAGATACAAAGGAAGATAACACTTTCTCAGATTTCACCCTAGCAATGCCAAGGAAAGAAAATCCGGATGATCGACCGAGAGACATTTAGCACTCCGCTTCTAATGTTCTCCTTGATGTGCTAGTGTATCCCATTCATAGATATGGTTTGATAACTAGAACATCAAGTAAAAGGTCGGACTTCGGGAGCAATAGAATCCATAAGGAATAGTTACGGAGGTAAATCCTACGAAATCCTTATGGGGAGGTGGCCAACTTCTTCAATCAAGATACTACAATAATAGGTCTTTCGGCTGGGTGGTGCTGGCCACGACATCCACTTTACCAGTTATCGAGGAACCAATATTATAGTTCTTGGGGAAATGTTCCAACCATCATATCTGCCTGAGATTCAGATCTGGTTGGTGTCAGGATATTCCAGACCCATCGAGTCTAGGAAGAAAAATGAAAGTTTGCAACACAAATCGACGAGATGACGTTGCGAGATTCTCGGGAAATGAACTACGATAGCAAGCTCCAAAGCATGAGCTGGTTCTGCTACACACATGTGAACATGTTGTCTCAGACAAACATGATCACATGGTAGTCTTACAATAAAACACTACCGAGTTCAGGTTGGGAACCATCATCGAGGATGTCGAAGTCTTGTGCATGACCTAGGATTAGCACATCAACTCCTTTTCCTGAACAAATCAGTCAGTGGCTTGGGGTGCTACGGAATACATATGGAGTGGAGGTAATTAATCTACCAAACCACAGTATACTTGGCACATGCATGACTGACTTGGGACGATTCCAGAGGAAACAAAACAAACCTTTCTCAACCCACGGCGGCAACTTGCACCAAATGCACATGAACTAGAGGAAGTCACTTCTTCCATCCAAGCATAGGCTTCATGAACGGAGCACGAAGGCATTGCTTACAAAGTTTCCAACACTAACTTAATGTTCAACAAAATCATGGAGGAGATAAGGATGTTGTCAATGGGCTCAGCAACAATTCATCCAGGTTTCCATATAAAAGGATTTCCATAGTTAAGTGAACACGGTGATAGCATTGGTCAGACCAAAGAATATAATGGTGTATGCTCGAGGAAACCCACGAGTGAGACAACATTACGAATATCGTTGGTTCTGATTTGATTTGACGATAGCTCATACTCAAATCAAAGATTGGATAAGATAATAGGTCCAACAACTGATCACAGGGACCAATCGATGAAATATCAATTTTCTTCCACACACACATACAAAGGGTATCCCTTTGAAATGAACTAAGTCAGGTAAGCTTTTATCTTCCAACTCTCCAAGTTGTTGTCTAGCTTAACCAACTAGCTCAGGGATATCTAACACTGATTCTTGGAGAGAAGGTGGTTCACAAGAAACCAACTTGATCACGAGCTCAACATAACAGTCAAGGGACAACCTGGTAATACTTCCGAGAAGAAATTCGGAAAATCACGAACCACCGGTATGTTACTAAGCTCGAGAACAATCTCGCTTTTGAGGGCAAGACGATATGATGAAATGAGTGAGGACTTGACAAGATCCTAACTCATCAATCGAAGGGTGCACCGAAATAAGGACTAGGTAGCACGATCAGTCTTAGAAGGATGATTCAAAAACCAACACGCTAAGAATGAAATTATTGTCCTTTAACTACCAAGCAACGAGGTTGCTAGGAGTATTGATTTCACACATCACAATTCTTCTGTCGGTATTCCGGTTGCATCAACACGAAGACCGAGGAGTGACTAATGATGGTGAGAAGTATCACTACGTCAAAATTCATGAGAGTTGGTGCAGTTCTCATGACAATTCTGACATAAAGGGGGTAATACTCCAAGGTAGAACAGAACCAAAAGCTGGATTGGCATTTGATCTGCAGAATACAACTGTTAAGACCCAATCCTGGGTATGGATGAGGTACTGAAGTTTGTTTCTCCTAGTCATTCCGGAATAGAATGGCTTGACAGACCACAAGAGTAATAGACATCGATGAACGAATGCACACATAATCTTGACTATCAATTGATAGACGAGGGTCAGAAGACAACTAAAGAGGGACAACTAAAAGGAACATACGATTTTCTGAGTTGTGGATGCATGGTTTAGCATGTCGAACGAAATTCAACATATTTCTTCTGGATAACCCATGCAGAAAGGTAGAACTGGCAGAGCCACAATATAGAATGGAGAACCCATCGAGAGCACTCTTGTTGTGATATTTCAGTTCAACGAGGAACTTCTGCCATAAGTAGTTCATGGTATTTGGAAGAAGAAGATACCACAGACTTCAAGGACTATCGCAAAGGTTACTAATATCCTAAAGGAACTAGCAAACACTATCAACATGAAGTAAGTAGAGTGAATCTCGGGTTCAAAACCCAGGGGTAGAATACCTACTACTAAGTAGCATCACGGAATGCTTTCGAGAATAAAGGCCAGAATCATCACACTAGGACACAAATCATGGCTAGACCACTAGATGATCCCCTGAGACACCTAGGGACATAATAATAACTCCAACATAAATGTCAAGGCAAAAGAATACCTCAACTCAACAATTAGTGTGATTGAGCTGGCATAAAGGAACATCGAAACCAGGGGGAAAGAATTTTGCAAATGCATCAGACTATTTAGAAACCCGGGATGACTCGGACAACATAACGGCTGTAAATGCTCAAAAAGATTTGAGACATTCACAAAAATGGTGGCATAACCACTCAGAAGCACAATATCAAGGTTTCGAGATCAACGGTTTACATACAGAAGTCGTAGGAACTGAACTCAAGCTTAAATCCAACAATCTTATAAGTCTACGGATTAGTAACACGTGATCCTGATAGAAAGAGGAAAAAGCCTAGTTCTTAATCCCCGTAGGAAAGATAAGATGACTCAGATCAGAAGGGCATAAGGTATAAGGAGTAAAAAGAGCCTTACGTTCCATCCCACAATCAATTCCCTTATATAACTAAAGAATTTCTAGACTCAACTTCGACCAGTTTGGCTTGGTAATCCTACAGGCAGTCAAGCTCTGATACCAAAGCTGTCAGGACCCCGACTCAATGCCACATCGATCTAGCATGTAACACCTCATATCACTTTGCGGCCTCACGCACGGTATTCCCATGGGTGTCGCCTTACCTTTGCCCGGGACCGTTTGCGTCTTTTGGCACACGTATATGATAGTGTCGCTAGCATCCATATGACAAGGAGCCCGGGCTGACATGGCTAGTCGTGAACCCAAAGTGGCACTAACTTACAGGGACAGGCATCCATGACCCAGCATCGAACGTGTCGGTCATCAGCGAGTGAATCCAGGCTGTAGCACTGGGCTAGCAGGACTCCGGTGAACCGGGCTGTAGCGGGCTAACAGGACTCTGGTATTCATCGCGTGACATTTCCCCGAAGGAACAGACACAGGAACGAAGAAGGACACATGCCGGCCAGCCTAAGTGTCCCGGAGCAGTAGCAAGCTACCATGGCTCGGTGGAAACACTAGGAGACATTTCCCGGTAAGAGAGGCTACTAAGGATAAACAACTAGATAGTCAGATCCCACACATACCAAGCATTTCAATAACATACACACAATATGCTCGATATGTGCAAATACAACATGGCATCACAAAATGACTCTACAACTCAAGTATTTATTCAATAGGCTCCGAGGAGCGAGACATTACAAACATGGGTCTCATGACCCAACAATCAGAGCATACAAGTCAAAGCACATGCGGAGGCTTAACATGTCTGAGTACAGACATCTAGAAATGAAAAAGGCTGAGAAGCCTGACTATCTACCAGATCCTGCCGAGGGCACAAGATCGTAGCTGAGGTAACAAGCTAAACGGCGAAGTCCACGTGGAACTACTAGCGAGACTGAAGTCTCTCTGCAAAAACATAAATTAAGCAACGTGAGTACAAATGTACCCAGCAAGACTTACATCAGATCTAACTACATATGCATCATTATCAACAAAGGGGGTGGGGAGTTTAACTGCAGCAAGCCAGCTTTGACTCGGTGGCTAACCTGAACTACGACTGCAAGTAACTCTTTTGAGGTGGCGCACACGAGTCCACATATTCACCATATCAATACACCACTATGGATCCGCTCTCGTCTCCCTACGAGAACGCCATCCATAGCACTCACGCTTATCTTGCGTATTTTAGAGTATCCACTTTCACTTGTCTATGAACTATGCAAGGGGTCCAAGTTTCCATATCCGAGGAACCCGGCTATTCGAATAGATAATGATAACCCTGCAGGGGTGTACTTCTTCACACACGCTCTCGCCACTTACCGCCCTGTACAAGTCATGTACCTCGGCAACCTTCAAGCGGAAGCCAGGCGAGGGAGTCGGCCACGACCTGACTAACCGAACAAGTCTCTAGTCCAGGTTTATCGCCTATTCGGGTTCCATCCGCAAGGAGATCCGGCCGGGGTGTCGCTCACGGCCCCAAACGATGTGAGCAGGGTTCCCAAGCCCACCATCCGGGTGCCACTTGGTACACCGTGCCACTGTGCCTAGTCTGTCCCAAGCCCACCTGTACCGGGTGCCACTTGGTAGACTACTAACACTACCTACAAACACCAGAAACTAGTTGCAACTCCTAGACAGAGATCAAGTTGATTAATAAGTCGAGAGGGGCACTTAAGCATTCCAATGTGTGGTAGTAGCTGGTCATGGATCACAAACACAGAACTCAGTTCCTGAGGATGGCTGCAATGAGACAACCCACCATGTACTCCTACATGGCCTCTCACCGCTACCTTTACCAAATCGTGTTCACACACTTAGCTCTCAACGGTAGGACATGTTCACACACCTCTGATTCATTCCTGATGAATCAGACCTGACTCAACTCTAAGCAGTAGCAGGCATGACAAACAAACATGAATGAGTAGGCACAACAGGGCTCAAACAACTCCTACTCATGCTAGTGGGTTTCATCTATTTACTGTGGCAATGACAGGTCATGCAGAGGATAAAGGGGTTCAGCTACCGCAGCAAATAACAGTTGAATCACTGTTGTCCTAATGCAGTAAAAGAGAGCAGGAGCGAGAGAGTGGGATTGTATCGGAATGAACAAGGGGGTTTTGCTTGCCTGGCACTTCTGAAGATAATATAGCTCTTCATCGGTGTCATCGATCACATCGCCGGTACACGTCTATCGAGAGGGGACAATCACCGGCAACTGAGGAAAAACACAATCAATGCAATGCGCAATATGATGCATGAATGTGACATGGCAATATGTTGTGGTTTGTGCTAATGCAACTAAAACCAGATTAAATGAAGTTGGTTTGAATCCAAGATTCAAACTCAAACTCCATATGTGGATATTTAAATGCCATTAATATGATTTGTGCTAAACAGCACTATAAATTGTTCTAACATGCATGAAAATGGTACAGATGGATAGATTGGATTTTTGTGATAATTTTTCATATATAAATTATTTCATTCTGAGCTACGGTTGAATTTCTATGATTTATTGAAGTTTTAGCTATTTTTTGGAATTTTCAGAATTAAATTAAATCCAGAAAACATTACTGCGTCAACATGACGTTGGCATGACGTCAGCAGGTCAACAGGGGCTGGTCCGGGTCAAACCTGACCAGTGGGGCCCACTGGTCAGTGACTATGGCTAATCCTAATATAACTTAAACCTAACCTAGTTTAATTAGTCGGGCCGGGCCCGCATGTCAGTGAGTCAGTGGCTTAACTAAAATTAGTTATTAATTTAAGCAAAAGTTAGCAGGGGTCGGGCCCACCTGTCAGTGACCCAGGGGAGGTCAAACCCCTGGTCAAACGAGTCTATCCCGCCGGCGTTGAGTCGCCGGCGAGGCCGAGGCGGCGGAGGCCTTCGGGTTTCTTGCTCCGGCGACCAAACAAACGGAGGAGGGGCTCTACGGATAGCTGGAAGAGCGCCGTGTCTTCCTGTGTGAGCGGAAGAGGCTGAGACGGCCCGAGCTCGCCGGAACGGAGCTCGCGGCGGTGGCCGGAGTTCGGGTGTGGACGGGGTCGATGCTACGGGGCACTAGGGAATAAACTGGCAGGTGCTACGTGCTCCTGGGGGTTCGCCGAGCACGGTGACGCACTTAGGTGCGGGCTGCGGTGGCCCTGGCCACGGCGGCAAGGAACCACGGCGGCGGTGAGCTCTCCGCTCCGGTGGATATTGGCGTTAGCGGGAGAAAAAGTGCCAGGGGAGGGAGGGGATCGACGCAGCAGCTCACAGCGGATCGAACGAAGGGGTTGGTGAGCTCGGGGGCGTCCTCGTTGCTGCGAATCGAGCGGCGGCGATCTCCGGCCATGGCGATGAAGACGGTGGTGATGGCGGCGTTGCAGCGCGTCCGTGGCGTCGTGGCTTGTCGAGGAAGTCGGGGACGTTGAGACGGAGCTCGAGGCACAGCCAGGGGTCGAGGGGGAGGCGGTGGCCGCGGCGTTACGGTGGCGCGGCTGCGGCTGCGCTCGGGCTCAAGAGGGAGAGGGAGCAGAAGAGGGGGAAGAGTTCGGGAGAGAGTGAGAGAGCGGACAGGGCTGCGTGGCGTCGTCCGGGGCGTTCCAGGGCGACGAGGAGGTTGCCAGGCAGGCAGGGAGGAGCTGGCGCGGCTCGCCTGCGCGCCGGGCACGCAGCTGCTTCGGGGCGAGGGGAGGAAGACGACGGAGGGGCTGCAGTGGTGGGCTGGGCCAGCCAGCTGCAGTGCTGGGCCGGTTGGGCTACCAGGTGAGCGCCAGGTAAGATGCTCTGTTTTATATTTCTGTTTTCTTTTCTATTTTTTTAAATTTGTTTTGCCACTGTTTTGAATTTAAAAATAATTCAAACAATGCCAAAAACTCCTCTGAATATTTTTATTATGCTAGATGGACTTTCCAAAAGCTCATAAAATATTTCAGGGGTATTTGAAATTATATTCTAATTATATGAATATAATTCAAATTCAAATAACTAATGATTTAAATTCAAAGTCCCAAAAATAAATCCTTCTAAAATGTTCATTATTTTGGTTGGGACCAGAACCCTTTCCAAAAATTATCAAACATTTAAGAAGAGCATTTTGGAACAAAGAATGAGATTTTAGGGTTTTTGCCCTTCTTTTATTTAGGGTTTTGAGGCTTCCAAATTTCCTCAGTTCAAGTTTCAAAAATTTAACCATGATGCAAACACTAGTCAGCACCATAAGCTAGGGATGTGACACGGTGGCAGCAGCCTAAACCTAATATATCAGGATACAATTCGTGGGATGGGGTTAGACCCAACACAAATTCGCCATAGCAACACTACCTTTAAAGGAGTAACGCCAGGCCCAGGGGCTCGTTGTACGGGCTCCCTCCTATTACAAGTCATATTCGGCTCCCTCGATAACTTCCGTCATGAGCATTTAACTTTCCACATCGCTCCGTTCCAAAGTGGCTATCAAGCACTGCTCGGACGCGAAGCTTTCGCTCGCTTTAATGCAATACCACACTACGCCTCCCTTACACTCAAGATGCCCGGTCCACGAGGCATCATTTCAGTGCACGGAAGTATCAAGCGATCTCTGCGCGCCGAAGAGAGTGAGGCTGCCTTGGCAGCCGCACACTAAAGGCGCCCGGACCAACGAAAGCATCCAATAGGTCGTCAAGACCTCACACACAACTAATCGAGTCCGGCGCCACTACTTATACCGCATAAATGGTCCCACCCCTATTTTTCAATACAAGGGGCTCCACGCACGCAGACAAGTGGCAATTTCTCCTCCTCTTGAATTACACATGGTTTCTTTAGAAAAACTATCTTTTTGCATGATCACCTTTTCACCCAAATTCCTCTCTTTTACAGACGATCATCGTGCTACGCCCGTCCAGGATACGGCACAACGGAGACACACGCGCAGACGTGCAGCAGGGACCCGCCCCAAGGATTCTTTTTAGATTAAGACCCTGCGTAAACCTTTTTTACTGTCTCTTGTTGATACATATCCACCGTTGAGAAGGATGCTGACGTCT
Source organism: Triticum dicoccoides (assembly GCF_002162155.2). Lineage (NCBI taxonomy): Eukaryota > Viridiplantae > Streptophyta > Magnoliopsida > Poales > Poaceae > Triticum > Triticum dicoccoides. The sequence goes on along the minus strand of NC_041380.1, from coordinate 319,096,495 downwards.
TGGCATGTGGCCACGCCAAAACAATGCACGTACCTGGACACAAGGGGCTTCTTTCAAAGGCCATTTTTAGGCCCGGTTTATACCACAAAGACCGAATACCTTAGGGAGTGTTCGGCGGCGCGAGTTTGGCCCTATATGCATCAGCTTCGAATCATTGTCTTTGGTCAAATGTTGGGTTTGCCCGGCTCCTGTGTTTTGGTGCCTTACGTTCCACTTTACCGGCTAAGGTAGCACCAGGAGAACTACTGCGATTGTGCCCTGGTTCATCCGGATGAGCACCTCAGTAGAGAAAGCCGAAAACTGACTGTCATGATATAGCGTGAGACTGGTCAACCACTCGACGACCTATGGGAATGTTAGAATTCCCTCGCCTTAACGAAGGGCCGTTTCTCGGCCAGGCATGTACGCACCCCGGGATCGGGAGAGTGCGGAGCCACCAGGGGCTATCTAGTAGCCCCACTGTCAAACTCCTATGGCTAAGTGAAAGTGTTAAAGCATTATAGTCCGGTTGCCTTGCTCGCTCCGCTATCACCTCCTTAATAGGACCAAGACGTTGGGTTAAGTGTGAACGCGTGTTTCTGTGAACACCTCCGCATTATATGCGTCGGGGTTGAAGCCGACGACTGTAATCTTTCAGGTTATACACAGGTATACATAAACGGCCGCCCAGGAGGCATCACAATACTTTCAGGCAAAAGTATAAAAGTAGCCTTATGAAAATTTATAAAAGCATTTTGCTTACAAAGAGATTACATGTCACTCAAACATAATATTTTTTGAGCACTGGGTCTCTATCAAATGAGCACCCTCAAGAACTTCCTCAAAGTAGTGCTCAGTAGCCCTTCGACCTATGGCCGAATCCTGCGCTGCAACAGTGGTAGCATCCATCTCTTCCCAGTATGCTTTAGCACGGGCAAAGGCCATTCGTGCGCCTTCTATGCACGCCGACCTCTTCATCGCATTTATGCGCGGCACCACGTCAAGGAACTGCTGCACCAAGCTGAAATAGCTGCTCGGTTTTGACCTTTCCGGCCATAGCTGATCCACAATAGACCTCATGGAGAGTCCGGACAACCTATTTAGTTTGGCCCATTCGGCTAATTGGTCTGTCAATGAAAACGGATGCTCGGGAGAAAGGAATTATTTCCAAAACAGCTGGTCTACTTCACGGTCTGTCTGACTCTGGAAGTACTTGGCCGCATCAGCAGCGCTCACCGCCAATCCATATACACATCTTCCGAACTCCACAGCCGATCCAGAGGGGCATACCGTGGATCTCCGAACTTCCTCTGCAGCATAAAGGATTTCCCGTGTCGGAGTAAACGACCACGGGTAGCCTAGCCGGCTCCCCCTGGCCCTTCTGAAAAAATTACGAGCCGATCCGGCCCTCAAGAATCCAAGATGTGGGGCCGCCTTCCCCTTGCCAGCTGTCTCCCAGGCCGACTATCGGAAGGCGGCCCGGCTTTAGCCCTCATGAAGAAAGCCGCGGGAGGGCCGGCTCCAAGAAGCCGGCCGCGAGAAGCCGACTCCCACAAAGCAGTCAAGATCATACCCTCGAAGTCTGCATCCACATAACGGTGATGTGGCGGGGCATGGCTACAGTAAAGCCTGCCACCCCCGAATCCCGGAGCACGCCTGGCACAGTGCGCCGTATGGGGTGGCCATGACCCGTCCGGCGCGGCACTGTTGCCATGTTGACCCTGATGCCACCCACGATGGGCTGTCAGCGCGGCCCACGGGCGGTGGGCCCCTTCAGGCAGAGAGACACCAGAAGGCGGCCAGGCCTCCCCCAGTCGGCCCAAGACAGGGCCGGCTCCCCACAGCCGGCTTGCTTCCTCCCTCGAAGGAGACGCCCCATTAAGGAGACAAGACGAGGTGAGGCTACAGCGATCGCCCGCCGGGCGGCGGCACTGTAGCCACGCTTACCTCGGCGAAGCCCTCGTCACCAGGTTTGAGGCAACAGTAACCAGCCACCGACAAGGCCCTTGACAGTGGGGCCTGCCTGTCGACCAAGGAGCCGGCAGCCGGCGGGGCCCACCAGCCGGCGGGCCCCAGCAGCCGGCGCAGAAGCCGGCGAGCGTAGACACAGATGGCTAGGGCCCACGCCCAGTCGGATTACCATTGTACCCCCGGGGGGTGGGCCTATATAAACCCTCCGGGGCACCCATGCAAAGGGTTGATCTGAGCTAGTTTTAGACACCACATAGAGAGGAGAGGAGAGCTAGCCGTGCCCTTCTTCTTCTTCTTCTCGCCAAACAGCTCAAGGAGCATCTTGTTGGCACTCGTTCATCTAGTGATCATGCGGAGACCCCACAGAGCAACAGTAGGGGTGTTATCTCCACGGAGAGCCCTGAAGCTGGGTAAGATTCGTCGGCGTGCATGTCTTCGCCTCATCCCGCTTCTAGGCACCGGCGGCGTCTTACTGGCTCCCACAATGATAAGCCACCCGTTGGCATATGTCGCACCTACCACCCGACATTTGGCGCCCACCATGGGGCCAGGTGCACCGTCGTCCGGAGACCTGTTCTAGACGGGAATCCTCTTCCTCCCCAGCGAGCGTAGCCAGCCCGGCACGCCCGATGGTGCTTGCCACAACGCGCTGCAAGGCGTCACCAACGTCTGCGCAGCGAGCGGCCTCGCCGATCTCCTTGACGAGACCCTCATCTCCGACGAGCCCGCCTCTGACATGGGCACCGACCACCTCGTCAACCTCCTCGGCCAGCTCCACGTCTCCGGCGAGCCTACTGTGGACTTGGAGTCTGTTGGCTCCACCGATCCGATGCCTGTCGACTCCGACACGGCCTCGCTCGACGCTTTCCCCACCGTCTTTGCAATCTACAACGACCCGCTTCCCTGGGCCGATGGCTGCGACGGTGCCACCACCGAGGTGATGGTCATCGGCCACAGCGGCGCTTCTGGCGAGAACGCCCTCGACGCCCCACATGCGGCGGTCCACGACTTGTCCATCCCCCTCCCGGCCGATGCCGACGCCGAAGCACTAGAGGCTCGCCGCCTCGCCCTCCTCGCGGAGGGCCGGAAGTTGGCTTCCATGAGACGCCTCACTGAGGCCCACCAGCGCGAAGCCGACCGCGCCGCCTTTGGCACGCTGCCCCCAGGTAGGCCAAGCCGAGCCGGCGTTGTCAGACAGCGGGGTGCTGCCCTCGCCGACACGCTAGGAGTCGACCGCCCAGTCTACGCCACTCCACTCGAGAACCTGTGCGCCGCCCAGGCGGCCGTAGACGAGCTAGACGGACTGGGGCCGAAGAACTCCCCCACATGACCAGACGCATCCAGCAACTAATTGATGCAACCGCACAGCGGCACGAAGCTGACGCCCGCGCGAAAATCCCTCCCCCGCGCCGAGAGCACGGCGCGATGTCCCGGACGCTGACTGCGGGTAAAACCCGTGCGCGACACGAGATAGAGCCGGCTGCCAGCCGTAGCCGAACCCGGATCTCCATCGAGCGAGACGCAGAAGGCCGTCCCCAGGCCGTGGAGCGGCGGGGCAACCCACCTCCACCGTGGGGAGAGATATACCACCCCACCGCCTGTCACGCATCCGACTCTCAGCAGCCAACTAGGTCACCGCGAAGGAGTCGGCGAGAACAACGCCCGCCATCGGATCGACCGCCTAGCGTGATACCTGGCGCTAGAAGAAGAAGATGATGTCGGCCCGCCTTGCTTCGGCCCCCGCATCCGCGACGAGCCTTTCCCCAAAGGGTTCTCGCTCCCAAGAGACACGCCCAAGTACAACGGCTCCATGAAGCCGGAAGATTGGTTGATCGACTACTCCACAGCGGTTCGCATAGCAAACGGCAACAGGCGCGTTGCCGTGAAGTATGTGCCCCTCATGCTGCAAGGCACGGCGCGGACCTGGCTCAACACCCTCAGGCCATACAGCATCAACAGCTGGCTAGACTTCACAGAAGCCTTCGTCCGCAACATCACCAGCACCTACAAGCGGGCTCCCAAGCCCAGACAGCTCTCCTTGTGCGTACAAGGCCCCGCCGAATCCACTCGCGACTACCTCACGCGTTGGGCCGAGCTCCACAACTCTTGCGAAGGGGTGCACGAGGTGCAAGCCATAGAATACTTCACTGCCGGGTGCCGAGAAGGCACCCTCCTCAAGCACAAGCTCCTCTGCGACGAGCCGACTACCCTCGACGAGCTTCTAGTCATAGCGGACAAGTATGCCACCGCCAACTCCTCAATGAAGACTGAACTCCGGGTAGACACGTCTGGGAAGGTACTCAACCCGGCGCCCAAGACGCCGGCTGGGGACTCCGGCCGACGCCCGTACCAGAACGACCACAAGCGCAAGGGCCCCGTGCCGCTCTCCACCAGTCGGCAGGTGGCCATAGTCGAAGACGAGCAGCCCGAAGGGCGGCCCACACCCAAGAAGGAGAGGGGCGGCAGGCCGGCTTGGCAGCCGGCCTTCTCCTATGAGCAAACTCTCGACACCCCATGCAAGTTCCACAGCGGCGCGAAGCCGTCCAACCACACAACCCGGAAGTGCCACTGGCTCACCCGAATGTCCAAAGGCGAAGGGCTCGCTCCGCCTCCGCCTGCTGGTCCGCCGCCTCGGGCTCCGCAGCTGCCGACCGCTCGGCCAGCAGTCGGAGCTGTGCATGATGAGTTCCCCGACGAGCATGCCGCCTATGTCGTCTTTACAAGCCAGCCCGAAGGCCGGCGCAGAAGACGCCGAGAGCACCAGGAAGTCAACGTGGTCGCTACCAACCCCGCCGAGCACATGCACTGGTCAGAAAAGCCTATCAGCTGGAGCCGGGCCGACCACCCGGAGGTGATGCCATCTCCTGCCTCTTATGCATTGGTTTTGGATGCCACCCTTGCAACGGACAGACACACCGCCCGTTTCTCCCACGTGCTGATAGACGGCGGGAGCAGCATCAACATCCTGTACCGTGACACCCTGGAGAAGCTGAACGTCAAGACGAAGCAACTCATGCCTACTCGGACTGTGTTCCATGGCATTGTACCTGGCCTGTCCTGCTCCCCCATTGGCAAGATCAAGATTGATGTTCTCTTTGGGGACAAGGATCATTTCCGCCGGGAAGCGATCTGGTTTGAAGTGGTGGACCTGGAGAGCCCCTACCATGCATTGCTTAGCCGTCCTGCCTTGGCCAGGTTCATGGTTGTTCCCCACTATGCTTACCTCAAGATGAAGATGCCGAGCGCCAAGGGCATCATCACCATAGCCGGCAATTACAAGAAATCTTCCGAGTGCCCAACAGCCAGCAGCCAGCTGGCCGAGTCCCTTGTGATTGCCGAAGAAAAGAAGATGTTGGACCGAGTCGTGGCCATGGCCGGCAAACAACCGGCCCTGTCCCCCGATCCCAAGGAGTGTGATGCCCAAGGATCTTTCCAGCCGGCCAAGGAGACGAAGAAGATACCTCTTGACCCCGAGCACCCAGAAAGGTTTGCCGTCATCGGGGCAAACCTAAACAGCAAATAGGAAGGCGAGCTCGCTGATTTCCTCCGTGAGAATCGGGACATCTTTGCATGGTCCCCAAAGGACATGCCGGGTGTTCCAAAGGAATTCGCCGAGCACAAGCTACACGTCCGAGAAGGCGCAAAACCAGTCAAACAACCCCTTCGCCAACTGTCGGAGGAGAAAAGAAGGATTGTAGGAGAAGAGATAGCCCGGCTTTTGGCAACCGGCTTCATTATGGAGGTTTTCTTTCCAGAGTGGATCGCCAACCCGGTCCTCGTGCTAAAGAAGAACAACAAGTGGCGCATGTGCATAGACTACACGAGCCTCAACAAGGCCTGCCCCAAAGATCCCTTTGCCCTGGCAAGGATTGATCAAGTGATAGACTCCACGGCCGGATGCGAGTTGTTGAGTTTCTTGGATGCTTACTCAGGATACCACCAGATAAAGCTAGATCTGGCTGACCGCCTGAAGACCGCCTTCATCCCGCCATTCGGAGCTTTCTGCTACCTGACTATGACATTCGGCTTAAGAAATGCCGGTGCCACTTTTCAGCGTTGCATGCAGAAGTGCCTCCTCAAGCAGCTCGGCAGAAATGCCCACGTCTACGTAGACGACATTGTGGTGAAGACGGAGAAGCGTGACACCTTGCTGGAAGACCTCAAGGAAACATTTGAGAACCTGCACCAGTTCTAGATCAAGCTCAACCCCGAGAAATGCATGTTCGGAGTGCCAGCCGGCCAGCTCCTAGGCTTCTTGGTCTCCGAACGCGGCATCGAATGCAACCCAGTAAAGATCAGGGCCATTGAGAGAATGGCGATTCCCACCAAACTTCGAGACGTCCAGAAGTTCACCGGGTGCTTGGCCTCCCTGAACCGCTTCATCAGCCGGCTCGGAGAGAAAGCTCTCCCCCTCTACCGCCTCATGAAGAAGACCACTCACTTCGAGTGGAACGACCAAGCCGACCAAGCTTTTCACGAGCTGAAGAAGATGCTGGCCACGCCGCCTGTCCTGGCGGCACCGACTGAGAAAGAGCCCATGCTCCTCTACATTGCTGCAACCAGCCGGGTGGTCAGCATCGTCATCGTAGTCTAGCGCCCAGAAGAGGGCCGAGCCCAGCCGGTCCAGAGGCCGGTGTACTATTTGAGTGAGGTGTTGTCTACCTCGAAGCAGAACTACACGCACTACCAGAAGATGTGCTATGGCGTGTACTTCGCCGCCAAGAAGCTGAAGCCCTACTTCCAAGAGCACCCCATCACGGTCGTATGCACCACCCCGCTTGCCGAGATCATAGGCAGTCGGGATGCATCCGGCCGGGTGGCGAAATGGGCCATCGAGCTGGCCCCCTACACGATCTTCTACCAGCCTTGCACGGCCATCAAGTCCCAAGCATTGGCCAACTTCCTCGTCGACTGGGCCGAGACCCAGTACCTGCCGCCAGCTCCCGACTCTACTCATTGGCGCATGCACTTCGACGGGTCCAAGATGCGCACCGGCTTGGGAGCCGGCGTCATCCTCACCTCTCCCAAAGGCGGCAAGCTCAGATACACGCTGCAAATTCACTTTGCCGCCTCCGACAACGTGGCCGAGTACGAGGCGCTCATACACGGGCTCCGGCTTGCCAAAGAGCTCGGCATACGCCGGATCCTATGTTACGGCGACTCAGACTTGGTAGTCCAGCAATCATCCGGCGACTGGGACGCCAAGGATGCAATATGGCAAGCTACCGCTTCCTCGTTCAGCAGATCAGCGGGTACTTTGAAGGATGCGAGTTCCTCCAGGTACCGCGAGCCGACAACGAGCCAGCTGATACCCTGGCTTGAATAAGCTCCACTCGGCAGGCAATACCAACCGGTGTCTCTCTACAACGCCTCCTCAAGCCGTCTATCAAGCCGTCTCCAGAGTCCGATTCCATCTTCGTGCCGCCTGACCCCGACGTAGCCGGGTCCGGCTCGAAGAACCAAGCAGGTGACCCGGGGACTTCGATAGTCGGCCCGGGGACGTCAGTAGGCGGCTCGGGGACTTCCGTAGTTACGCCCGACCCGGGGACTACCACACCCGGCTCGGGGACTGCGGTAGTCGGCCCGGGGACTGCACCAACACAACAGGCGGCGGCTGACTCCAGCATTTCACCACCCAGCCTGCCCGCCCTGGTCGCAGTAGCCGTGTTGGCAATAGAAGAAGTCGCATCTCCATCATGGGCCCAGTCCATCCTCTACTTCCTAATAAACCAAGATCTGCCGGCTGACGAAACAGAGGCAAGACAAGTCCAACGCCGAGCCGGAGCATACACAATCGTCAATAGAGAGCTCGTCAGGCGTAGTGCCACTGGAGTCTTCCAGCGATGCATCGAGCAAGAGAAGGGCATTGCAATCCTCAGAGACATCCACCAAGGAGAATGCGGCCACCATGCGGCCTCAAGATCACTCGTCGCCAAAGCTTTCCGCCATGGGTTCTTTTGGCCGACTGGTTTGGATGACGCCAAGGAGTTAGTTAAACATTGCAAAGGGTGCCAAGTCTTTAGCTCCAAGCAACACATGCCGACTTCGGCACTCAAGACCATTCCCCTCACTTGGCCCTTCGCCGTTTGGGGACTGGAGATGGTGGGCTCATTCAAGACGGCGCGCGGCGGCATGACACATCTGCTTGTCGCCGTGGACAAATTCACCAAATGGATTGAGGCAAAGCTGATCAAGAAGCTGAATGGGCCGACTGCCGTGACATTCATCGCAGATATAACAACTCGGTACGGTGTGCCACACAGCATCATCACCGACAACGGCACGAATTTCGCCAAGGGAGCATTGGCACATTTCTGCGCGACGCAGGGTATCAAGTTGGACTTAGCGTCCGTTGCCCACCCGCAGTCAAACGGCCAAGTCGAGCGAGCCAACGGCCTCATCCTTTCTGGCATCAAGCCCCGACTGGTCGTACCACTGGAACATTCGGTCGGCTGTTGGCTCGATGAGCTGCCGGCCATCCTCTGGAGTTTGCGCACTACCCCAAACAAGTCAACTGGCTTCACTCCTTTCTTCCTCGTGTATGGTGCCGAGGCGGTCATCCTAACTGACATCGAGTTCAACTCGCCTCGGGTAACCATGTACACGGAGGCGGAGGCCAAGGAAGCATGAGAAGACAGCGTCGACCTGCTGGAAGAAGGCCGGCTATTAGCCCTCAGCCGGTCCGCCATCTACCAGCAGGGCTTGCGCCGCTACCACAGCCGGAAGGTCAGACCAAGATCTTTCCAAGAGGGCGACCTCGTGCTCCGGCTGATCCAGCGAACAGCCGGCCAGCACAAGCTCTCGGCCCCTTGGGAAGGCCCCTTTGTCATCAGCAGAGCGCTGGGAAATGACTCCTACTACCTGATCGACGCACAGAAGCCGAAGGTACGAAAGAGAGACGACTCCGGCAAGGAGTCGGAACGACCATGGAACGCCAACCTCCTCCGAAGATTTTACAGTTGAAATGCAGTATGTATCACGCTAACTTTTGTACTAAGTACGAGACAATAGGCCCCCCGAGGAGAGCTCGAGGACTGCCATCTTTTATCTATGAATGAAGAGTATCATGCTTATGATCATGTCATTACATTCACTTTTTTCGTCCGGCACCGGGTTTGACTAGTCGGCCCGGGGACTGGCCGCCTTGAGTTATATTAGAAGTCCTACCCGCGGTCAGACAAGTAGTGTGCCGGCACCGAAGCCTTCCCTTGCCAAAAGTCGCAGTTTGAAGAACCGGCTGTCCGGCTGGCAAGAGTTAAAGGCAGGAAAGGACGCCCACACGAAAAACGGCTAGGGACTAACGGACTAATATAACAAAAGCCGGTTTTCTCCCACCACCGACCGACTACCAGAGTAGCTGGCCGGCCGGCTTCCATTCACCTTGCTTCAATCTAAGAAAGCTCGAGTACTTTCCTTCCCCCCCAAAAAATATAGCCAAGTTCTTCCCTAGCCACAGGCTGTAGAGCAGCTGCCGGTTGGGAAGGCAGCAGCCAGGGGAAGGCGGCAAAGGAAACAACCTAAGGATAAAAAGCATACGCGAATGGAAGCCAAACACACACATGATCATATTTACACAAAAGACCTTCGAAAGGCCAGCATTCAACATTGTTTGAATACACCCCAAGTGGGTGGAACTGCGCAAGTTTAATAAAAATTGTTCAAAGAGTAACAAGCAGGAAAAGCAAGGACGGCAGATTAAGCCAAGGGAACGACTGGCGAGTCGGGCAGGTGAGCCTCGGCATGATCACCACCTCCCGCAGAGGGCGCGCTAGCACGTGCCTCGTTGCTGGAGGCACAGTCAAGCTGAGGCTGGCTGGCCGCTTCATCGGCCGGCTTGACGTCTTCGCCTTCCTCTCCTTCGTCGTCTTCACCTTCATCGCTGGAAGCGATGTCCTCCGCCGAGTCCTCACCCTCTGCCGGGTCCAGCCCAAACCATTCCTCCGGCTGGGCAACACCGTCGTCATTTATCTCAGGAGCAAAGGCGCTGATGTCAGTGCACTCGGCGATCGTCGAGGCATGCTGAGTGATAGCCGGCCGCACCTCCTCCATCTCCTCGTCGGCTTCCAGCCGCTAGGTGCGCAGCTGGTCCAAGTTCAGCCCGGGATACCAGGCTCGGAGGAACTCCATCGCCCGCCCAGCTCCAAGCCGGGCTGCCGATGCCTTCCAGGCCTCGAAGCGGCCAACCGAAACCTCCAGCCAGTCGGTAGTCCGACTCGGGGTGCGGGGAATCGCTTCGCCTGGCCAGAGGGCGGCCAACACCTGCGCCCCGGTGCACTGGAGGCGGTGGAGCATGCGGTGAGCCGGCTGCAGCCGGGCTTGGACCGCCAAGAGTTGCTCCTCAAGTGTCCGGCTCGCATCCGGAGTGATTTCAGCCCCCGCCTGCTGGCGCGCCTCGCGGTGGGCCTCGATGGTCTGGGTGGCAATGACGGAGTAGCCGGGGAAGTAGTCTGCACAAAGAACAAAAAGCAGCACAAGTCAGAACACAAATTAGGGGGCAAGGGGCAAGCAAGGAGTGAGGAAGGCGGCTTACCATCGATCAGATCCTCAACCCGGCCGTAGCCCTCGCTCAGCACTTGTTTTGCCTCAGCCCAGCCCGCCGCTTCGGTCTTGAACTCAGCTTTGAGGGCGTCCTCGATGTCCTGCGCCTTCTTCAGGGCCGCCTTGTGGCTCTCCTCCTGGTCGGCCAACTTCTTGGCCAGGTGGTCACGCTCCAGGACTAAGGCGTTGCACTCGGCTTCCTTGGCGCGAAGGGTGGTCTGGGCCCCGCTGAGCTACTCCCTCAAGTCGGCATTGGCTCCTGTAAGCATGAAGACAAAGGAAAAATCAATAAGGAAGAAGTCGTCAGGGAAGAACTGACCCGACTGCTCAGCAGTCGGCCCGAATCTCGGGGACTACACCCAGTGGGTGCGCTGACGCGCCCCCAGAGGAGATGAACGAGACAAAGCACGCACTCCGGCTGTTGGTCAGGTCCTCGGTTTTCTGGCCCAGCTCCTGAGCCTGGGAGTTGAAGGCAGCAACGCAGAGGTTATGGTATTCCTGGAAGATCAGACAGGATGCAAGAATAAGATAGCTATCAGGACCTAGTAAGTTCCAAGCCGCCTGCTCAGCAACCGACTCGGAACTCGGGGACTACACCCAGTGGGTGCGCTGACGCGCCCCCACGGAAGAAATCAAAAAAGCAAAACAACCAAGGCCAGAAGGCTCACCCGGATGACGGCCCGCGTCGTGAGGAACTCTTGGGTATATCACTGAAGCGAAGCGGCTTGGGCTTGAAGCCGGTTCCGGACCTCCTGGGCCGCCGTGTTCAGCTCGGCCGTCCCCCCGCTGGGCGTCCACTCGAACGTGCTGGCGCTGGCCGCCTCCAGGGCCTCCACCGTCCGGCTGGCGCCCGCAGCTCTGTGCGGCTCCGGCGTGGAGGTAGCTCCCCCTGCGCGCCGGCGAAATGCCGGCTAAACCTCGAGGCCGGCCCCTGCCCCCAGCTCGCCCCCGGCCGGCTGCTCTGGCACCGCGGCTGGTTGGCCGCTTTGGCCCGCTCCAGTCGACGCCGTCTGCGGCGCCTCCTCCGCGAAGACCACGTGGTCCTCCCTCCTCTCCATCACCGGTGGGTCTTGGTCGACCTCCTCCGTCGGGGGCACGGGGATGTCGGGGGCCACGGCGCGGAGGGGAACGACGAGTAGCGGAGGCTGGTTGCGCGAGGCCTTCGCCTCCTTCTCCGCGGCCGCCGCCTCCGCCCGGGCCTTGGCCGCCGCGTCGGCCTGCTCCTTCGCCGCCTGGGCGGTCCTTCGCTCCGCCGCCTCCCGCTCCTCCCGCGCCTCCCGTGCGTTCTGCTCCGTGGCCTCCATGAGGTTAGCGCGGGGATCCACGCGGCGGGAGCCTGAGGACCCTCCAGTCGGCCCGACTACGGAGCCGCCAGGACCTCGCTCGAGGGAAAGCGGTGCCCTGCTCGGCGAGCAAAGAAAAGTTTAGAAGAGCCTCAATCGAAGAGGACAACAAAAAATACAAGATGTTTGACGCTTATGCCGAGATCGCCTGCGGCTGTTTCACCGCCTTGCGGAAGCGGGCCGCCTTCACGGCCGCCTCATCCCGCTTGGTCGCCGCCGTGGAACCCTTGGATTTCTTCGGCCGGCTGCCGAAGTAGGTCGACGCGGCCCGGCGTTTCTGTGCGCCACCATGGGCAGCCGGCGCGGCAGACGGTCCCGCGCCTTGATGATCAAGCGCCGGCTGGCGGTGTGGAACGACTTCGACCTCGTCATCATCCGCCCAGTCCTCGAGGCCGGCCCCGAGCCTCGCGCCGCCTGCCTCGTCACCTTCCCCCACGACGGCATCTTCCATGGCGGCCGCTCCCAGGTCCGGATCATTGACGTCGTCCACCGTGCGGTCGGGGAGGAGCTGGCGCTCTACCCCTGCGGCCCCGGCCATCTGTGGAAGAAGAGGGTTCTGCTGAGGACAAACCGAAAAGAAGAAAAACTTACAGCAGGCGGAGGGTTGGCGCGAGAATACGGCCCCTTGCCGTATCGCCAATCCTCGGCGAGCTTGCAGTTGGAGATGTAGTTCACCATGTAAGACACCTCGACATGAGGCATCTCCCTGGTGCTCAGCCGGCACGGGTCGAAGCGGCCGCTCATCTGACAAATCATGTGAGGCCGGCCTTGGAGAGGAAGTACTCGGCGCTCCACGAAGGCGGCCACCAGGTCGGCTCCGGTCAGGCCCTCCGACTGGATCATCACCCGGAGCCGGGCGACGGCTGCGTTCCCGGCCTGAGACAATGACCTGGCCCTGTAGCTCCACGAGGGTTGCCTCCCAGCCGGCGGGCCGGCTACGTAAGCCGGCAGGTTGACGAAATTGCCTTGCTGGGCGACGTTCTTCACGTAAAAATAGGACTTCTGCCAGAGTTTCACCGACTGGATCAGCGGGATGGGCGGGAACGGATTGTTCTCGCTTGTCCGCCTCATGGCGATGAAGGCTCCGCAGGGGGCGGGCACGCCCGCGACAACGGTGCCAAGCTTGCATTGGAAGAATTCTCCCTAAAGCTCAAGAGTGGGGAGAACCCCAAGAAAGCCCTCGCTCAGGGTGATGAAAGACAACAACAGCATCACCGCGTTGGGTGTGAGGTGATGCGGCTGGAGGTGGTAAAACTCAAGAAAAGTGCGAAGGAATCCGCTCGCCGGGAGGCCGAAGCCGCGCAGGCAGTGCGAGTGGAAGATTACCCGCTCGCCCTCCTCCGGTGCTGGCGAAATCTCCCTCGCCGGCGCACGACGAACCCGCACGTAGTTCTCGCCCGGCAAACACCGCGTCTTGTGGAGGAACTCAACGTGGTCCTCATGGACGTTGGAGCCGTCCCACGAGCTCGACAACGTCATGGGAGCGACACGGCGAGGAACAAGGCGATGCGACGGCAGAGATGCGCACGACCCCGCTACGGCGGGACCGAAGGAACCGAGAGGTCCGACGGCGGAGCGGCACGGCAATGGGTCGCTGCGGCGGCGGAAGGAAGGAGAAGGAAGGTGAGAAAGGGTGGAGCGAGGGAGAGCGTGTGAGCCTCTGCCGCTCCCTCTCCTCCCCCTACTTATAGACCCACGCGACGGAGCCGAGGAGGCGTGGTGTGGGGGAACGTGGGATCAACTGCGCCCACTCCCCCACGCCCCGCGATTATTGCACCCAGATGATGAAATGAAACCGCCGCGGGAAGGCGAGCGGTCCGTTGTGGGCCATAGAAGATCCGCGCTTGGGCCGAGGCCTAGAAGTGGCGGGCCCGGGCCTGCGGCGGCGTCCCATCGTGTGCATGCGTTGGCAGGCTTTCCTTGCCACGTGGCCCGCGGGATGGCGCGGTCAGCTCGCAGGCCGACCCACGTTCCCGCCTACAAGATACGGAGCTTTCCAAAGACGACGCGCATAAGCAAAGCCGGCTCCTCAGGATAGGAAGCTGACCGAGCTTCTCGTCCCTTTGTCAGCCTCGAAGCTCGATCAGCTTAGGGGACTACTGTCGGAGTAAACGACCACGGGTAGCCTAGCCGGCTCCCCCTGGCCCTTCTGAAAAAATTACGAGCCGATCTGGCCCTCAAGAATCCAAGACGTGGGGCCGCCTTCCCCTTGCCGGCTGTCTCCCAGGCCGACTATCGGAAGGTGGCCCGGCTTTAGCCCTCATGAAGAAAGCCGCGGGAGGGCCGGCTCCAAGAAGCCGGCTGCGAGAAGCCAACTCCCACAAAGCGGTCAAGATCGTACTCTCGAAGTCTGCATCCACATAACAACGATGTGGCGGGGCGTAGCTACAGTAAAGCCCGCCACCCCCGAATCCCGGAGCACGCCTGGCACAGTGCGCCGTACGGGGTGGCCATGACCCGTCCGGTGCGGCACTGTTGCCATGTTGACCCTGATGCCACCCACGACGGGCTGCCAGCGCGGCCCACGGGTGGTGGGCCCCTTCAGGCAGAGAGACACCCGAAGGCAGCCAGGCCTCCCCCAGTCGGCCCAAGACAGGGCCGCCTCCCCACAGCCGGCTTGCTTCCTCCCTCTAAGGACACGCCCCATTAAGGAGACAAGACGAGGTGAGGCTACAGCGATCGCCCGTCGGGCGGCGGCACTGTAGCCACGCTTACCTCGGTGAAGCCCTCGTCACCAGGTTTGAGGCAACAGTAACCAGCCCTTGATAGTGGGGCCTGCCTGTCGACCAAGGAGCCGGCAGCCGGCGGGGCCCACCAGACGGCGGGCCCCAGCAGCCGGCGCAGAAGCCGGCGAGCGTAGACACAGACGGCTAGGGCCCACGCCCAGCCGGATTACCATTGTACCCCCGGGGGGTGGGCCTATATAAACCCCCCGAGGCACCCATGCAAAGGGTTGATCTGAGCTAGTTTTAGATACCACATAGAGAGGAGAGGAGAGCTAGCCGTGCCCTTCTTCTTCTTCTCGCCAAACAGCTTAAGGAGCATCTTGTAGGCACTCGTTCATCTAGTGATCATGCGGAGACCCCGCAGAGCAGCAGTAGGGGTATTATCTCCACGGAGAGCCCTGAAGCTGGGTAAGATTCGCCAGCGTGCTTGTCTTCGCCTCATCCCGCTTCCAGGCACCGGCGGCGTCTTACTGGCTCCCACAATGATAATCCACCTGTTGGCATATGTCGCACCTACCACCCGACATCCCGGCTACAATATCCTCGGCTTCCCGCACCTCCTCCTTCTTTGCCCTCATTACAGAGCGGAGGTCTTTTCCCGTTGCAGCAGCCTTCTCAAGGTCCGATACCTTCGCCTGGTTTTCCTTTTCAAGAACCTGGCAACGGTCGGTGGCGGCTTTTAATTCTATGGCCATCTTGGCCATCTTATCTCGGCTCTCGCCATGCGCGGCCTTCTCGGCTTGCAACTCTTCGGCCGCCTTCAAAGCAGCCGCATTACCAAACCTTGGTTGTTCCTTGGCTCGGGCCAGTTCTGCCCGCAAGGCTTCAACAGTGGCAGCTCCATCTGCAGTCACAACATAGTAAAGATACTGGCATCATGCTGCTCTTCCTATGTGGCGTTTACTAGATGATGACACTTACCTTGGGCCTCGTCAAGCCTTTTGTTAACAAGCTCGATGTCGGCGTCTGCCGCATCCAACTGCCATTCTAAATGGGCAAACTCGCGAGCCCGGCTAGCCACCGGAGCTTCCATCACCTGCACATAAAGGCAGTATGGTTATTACCTGGGAATATGATCCTCTGTTCGTCGTCGTTTCCGACGACGACCAGAGTCTCAGGGGCTACTATCTACACAGGGCACACCTAGTATGTGTAGGACTATCATACATTATTTTACGTACCTCAAAGCCTGTCAGTAGACTCATAAAATCTTTATGCAATCCGCTTTTGGCGGACGAGATTCTCTCCATCACCGTATTCATCACCACACGGTGTTCATCCGAGATGGCCGCTCGCCCCACCAACTCCCTCAGAACATCCGATCGCACACTAGACGGTGCCGAACTCTTTTGTCTACTCTCTTCGGGAGCCGGACACTGGGAGCCTCGGGGGTCGGCGGGATTATCTTCTGGCCTCGCCGGACTCGGAGAGGCCCTCCGCGACGACACTTCAGGGTCGCCCGCTTCCGGAGCGAAGGAGTCCGGAGGAGGCGTTTCGCTCTTCATCATCTCTGGAAGAAGATCCCTCGAAGACGAGGTCATTTGAGAGGGGCTAAGGCCCGAACTGCTAAGATATATGCGGTGGTTATTTTCTCAGAAGAAAAAGATGGCATATCTATAATGTTAAAGTATTCCGGGTCACTTACGACTCACGGGAGAATTGATCCCCTCGCGGACTTTGTGCGGCAACAACACCCCCCAAGGTAGGACCCTCGATGGGAGACTTCTTCTCCCGTTTGGAAGCTTTGGCTTCCGAATCCTTGGGCGCGGTCCTTTTCCTCTTCCGGTCGTCTTCCTTCATGGAGACGCCCGCTCCCTCGGTTAGAATGGGCAGCGTTGGGGGCCCACGTCCGCCCTTACTGTCCTCCGCAGTATCTTCCTTCAAGGGCTCCGGGCAAGGTGCGATCTGGAGCATCTTTTCCAGGACCGGATTTTCCAAACCATCAGGGAGGGGGGCCGAACATCGAATCAACTTTGCCTTTGCTAGCCAGTCCTGATCAAAAAGTGAACTCTCAGAAATAACTTTGTAACAAATGAGAGACAGTATGTTCGGCCGGAAGATTCCTTACCTATTCGGTGGTGCGGGTACTGCTCAGGCCCACGTCCTCGGTGATTTCCGGACACTCTACCTGAGGTCCGAAGAATGACTTGTACATCTCCTCGTGCGTCAAACCGAGGAAATTTTGAATGACACGCGGTCCCTCGGGATTGAACTCCCACAAACAAAGGGGCCAGCGTTTGCAAGGCTGGACTTGGCGAACTAGCATAACTTGTGCTACCGCAACTAAACTGAAATCTCCATCAAAGAGATCTTGAATGCGGCTTTGCAGTATAGGCACGTCCTTGGCCGGACCCCAGCTCAATCCTCTGCTAATCCATGACATCAGTTGTGGTGGAGGGCCCGGGCGGAAGACAGGGGCGGCCGCCCACTTGGCACTTCTA
This sequence comes from Triticum dicoccoides, assembly GCF_002162155.2. NCBI lineage: Eukaryota > Viridiplantae > Streptophyta > Magnoliopsida > Poales > Poaceae > Triticum > Triticum dicoccoides. Next base: position 319,079,497 of record NC_041380.1, on the reverse strand, counting down.
GGAGCCGTGATGTAGAACCACTCCTGTTGCCACAGTTCAGACACCTCTGGAATGGAACCTTTGGGCCATGCAGCTCCCATCATCTTGCGTATTGAGGCACCTCCACACTCCGCATGTTGCCCCTCGATCATCTTTGGTTTTACTTCAAAGGTCTTGAGCCATAGGCCAAAGTGAGGGGTAACCCGGAGGAAGGCCTCGCACACAACGATAAATGTCGTGATATGAAGAAAGGAGTCCGGAGCTAGATCATGGAAATCTAGCCCGTAGTAAAACAGCAAGCCCTTGACAAAAGGATCCAATGCAAGGCCTAGACCTAGGAGGAAGTGGGAGACGAACATGACGCTCTCATTGGGTTCGAGGGAGGGGACGGCCTGCCCCCGGGGAGGCAGCCGATGCAGAATCTCGGCGGTCAGATATCTGGCCTCCCTCAACTTTTTGACGTCTTCTTCCGTGACGGAAGAAGGCACCCATTGGCCTTGAAGGCTAGATCCGAACATGACTGAAGGTTCGGAGCACCTGACCTGAACTTTGGGCGTTTGAGCTTGAGGTGGGGGAAGGATTCGATTGAGCACGGGAGGGAAAAATAAAAGGCCTCGTCCCTTTATAAAGAGGGTGGATATTGAGCATCCTCTCCGTGTCCGTTTGGACTTGCCTATGATCTAGGAGTCCTAGAAGCGGTTGGGTTACCCACACCCGTATTGATGAGAAACCCGGAATAAGGGGGCACGATCTCTGCTTTGACAAGACATGCCAAGGAAACCGCCTGGCATGACGCGCTGAGGTGGGATAATTAAACGACTCGGATAAAGGCTTGGCCGTGGTGTGTCGCACCATGGAATACGTCAGCAGATTAGATTTGTGTAAATATTATTCTCTCTATGGCAATATGTGGAAAACTTATTTTGCAGAACCGGACACTATCTTTGTGTTTAAAATCTTCTATGAAGTACTTGGAGGAGGAACCCGCCTTGCAATGCCGAAGACAATTTGCGCGCCGGACTCGTCGTCATTGAAGCCTGGTTCAGGGGCTACTGAGGGAGTCCTGGATTAGGGGGTGTTCGGATAGTCGAACTATACCTTCAGCCGGGCTCCTGGACTATGAAGATACAAGATTGAAGACTCCGTCCCGTGTATGGAAGGGACTTTCCTTGGCGTGGAAGGCAAGCTTGGCGATACGGATGTTCAGATCTCCTACCATTGTAACCGACTCTATGTAACCCTAACCCTCTTCGATGTCTATATAAATTGGAGGGTTTTAGTCCGTAGGACAACATACACGTCAACAATTATACCATAGGCTAGCTTCTAGGGTCTAGCCTCTCTGATCTCGTGGTAGATCTACTCTTGTACTACCCATACCATCAATATTAATCAAGCAGGACGTAGGGTTTTACCTCCATCGAGAGGGCCCGAACCTGGGTAAAACTTCGTGTCCCTTGCCTCCTGTTACCATCCGGCCTAGACGCACAGCTCGGGACCCCCTACCCGAGATCCGCCGGTTTTGACACCGACAACCTTCATCACACCATGAACCCCCAGATGTTAGGCATACTGCGTTTTTTCAAATCATAGTTCGGACATGCATACTAACGCATATCCGCCCAGGGAAAGGAACCCTTAATGGAACTATTCTCCCCGGAAGATGTTTCTTACAATCAACATGTAATATAAAATAGCTAGCCGGATACAACTTGTCTGTTCAAGCAATTATGATCCCTACGCCTGGTTTCCATGCATACCCCGGTTTATATTGCTGAGCGGGTATTCGGAAACACTCCGAGCCTTTGGGTCCAGAGGTCGAAGCGAAAAGGTCTGCCATGACAATCGTTTTACAATCCGGCTACGGACAAATTTGTCAATAAAAGTACATAGTCATTTAGACTCAAAAACTTCTTCCTCTATGCCGTCTAACAGGCTGTCTAGCTTACAATCCTGTTGGGAATATGTGGCGTGATGTCTACTACACAACCTTCTTCTTGTAGACGTTGTTGGGCCTCCAAGTGCAGAGGTTTGTAGGACAGTAGCAAATTTCCCTCAAGTGGATGACCTAAGGTTTATCAATCCGTAGGAGGCGTAGGATGAAGATGGTCTCTCTCAAGCAACCCTGCAACCAAATAACAAAGAGTCTCTTGTGTCCCCAACACACCCAATACAATGGTAAATTGTATAGGTGCACTAGTTCGGCGAAGAGATGGTGATACAAGTGGTATATGGATAGTAGATAAAGGTAATTGTAATCTGAAATTATAAAAACAGCAAGGTAACTAATGATAAAAGTGAGCGTAAACGGTATTGCAATGCATTGAAACAAGGCCTAGGGTTCATACTTTCGCTAGTGCAAGTTCCCTCAACAATACTAACATAATTGGATCACATAACTATCCCTCAACATGCAACAAAGAGTCACTCCAAAGTCACTAATAGCGGAGAACAAACGAAGAGATTCCGGTAGGGTACGAAACCACCTCAAAGTTATTCTTTCCAATCAATCCATTGGGCTATTCCTATAAGTGTCACAAACAGACCTAGAGATCATACTAGAATAACACCTTAAGACACAAATCAACCAAAACCCTAATGTCACCTAGATACTCCAATGTCACATCAAGTATCCATGGGCATGATTATATGATATGCATCACACAATCTCAGATTCATCTATTCAACCAACACATAGAACCTCAAAGAGTGCCCCAAAGTTTCTACCAGAGAATCATGACGAAAACGTGTGCCAACCCCTATGCATAGGTTCATGGGCGGAACCCGCAAGTTGATCACCAAAACATACATCAAGTGAATCATGTGGTATCCCATTGTCACCACAGATATGCACTGCAAGACATACATCAAGTGTTCTCAAATCTTTAAAGACTCAATCCGATAAGATTACTTCGAAGGGGAAACTCAATTCATTACAAGAGAGTAGATTGGGAGGAGAAACTTAAGATCCAAGTATAATAGCAAAGTTCGCGATACATCAAGATCGTGCCAAATCAAGAACACGAGAGAGAGAGAGAGAGAGAGAGAGAGAGAGAGAGAGAGAGAGATCAAACACATAGCTACTGGTACATACCCTCAGCCCCGAGGGAGAACTACCCCCTCCTCGTCATGGAGAGCACCGGGATGATGAAGATGGCCACCGGAGAAGGATTCCCCCTCCGGCAGGGTGCCGGAATGGGTCTAGATTGGTTTTCGGTGGCTACAGAGGCTTCTGGCGGTGGAACTCTATTGTCTCTTCTGGAAGTTTTAGGGTACGTGAGTATATATGGGTGCAGGAAGTACGCCGGTGGAGCTTCGGGG
>NC_041380.1:319066706-319075769 GCF_002162155.2 Triticum dicoccoides | reverse complement strand
GCCCTAGGAGGGGCGCCCCCACCCTCGTGAGCACCTCCCTTGGCTCCTGACGTGGGGTCCAAGTCCATCCGGTAGCTTTTCTTCCAAAAATAACTTCTCCAGTTGATTTCGTTCCGTTTCGACTCCGTTTGATATTCCTTTTCTTCGAAACACTGAAATAGGCAAAAAAAAACAGCAATTCTAGGCTGGGCCTCCGGTTGATAGGTTAGTCCCAAAAATAATATAAAAGTGGACAATAAAGCCCAATATTGCCCAAAATAGTAGATAGCATAGCATGGAGCAATCAAAAATTATAGATACGTTGGAGACGTATCAAGCATCCCCAAGCTTAATTCCTGCCCGTCCTCGAGTAGGTAAATGATAAAAACAGAATTTTTGATGCGGAGTGCTACTTGGCATAATTTCAATGTAATTCTTCTTAATTGTGGTATGAATATTCAGATCCGAAAGATTCAAGACAAAAGTTCATATTGACATAAAAATGATAATACTTCAAGCATACTAACTAAGCAATTATGTCTTCTCAAAATAACATGGCCAAAGAAAGTTCATCCCTACAAAATCATATAGTTTAGTCATGCTCCATTTTCGTCACACAAGAATGCTCTCATCATGCACAACCCCGATGACAAGCCAAGCAATTGTTTCATACTTTAGTAATCTCATACCTATAAACCTTCACGCAATACATGAGCGCGAGCCTTGGATATAGCACTATGGGTGGAATAGAATAATGAGGGGTTATGTGGAGAAGACAAAAAAGGAGAAAGTCTCACATCAACAAGGCTAATCAATGGGCTAGGGAGATGCCCATCGATTGATGTTAATGCAAGGAGTAGGGATTGCCATGCAACGGATGCACTAGAGCTATAAATGTATGGAAGCTCAACAAAAGAAACTAAGTGGGTATGCATCCAACTTGCTTGCTCACGAAGACCTAGGGCACTTGAGGAGGCCCATTGTTGGAATATACAAGCCAAGTTCTATAATGAAAAATTCCCACTACTATATGAAAGTGACAAAACAAGAGACTCTCTACTATGAAGATCATGGTGCTACTTTGAAGCACAAGTGTGGTAAAAGGATAGTAGCATTGTCCCTTCTCTCTTTTTCTCTCATTTTCAATTTTTTGGGCCTCCTCTTTTTTTGGGCCTTCTCTCTTTTTTATGGACTTTCTCTTTTATTATGGCCTTTTTCTTTTTTATGGCCTTTCTCTTTTTTTATTCCTCACCTAGGACAATGCTCTAGAAAATGATGATCATCACACTTCTATTTATTTAAAACTCAATGATTACAACTCGATACTAGAATAAAAGATGACTCTATATGAATGCCTCCGGCAGTGTACCAGGATAGCGATGATGCATGAGTGACATGTATGAAAGAATTATGATCGGTGGCTTTGCCACAAATACTATGCCAACTACATGATCATGCTAAGAAATATGACAATGATGAATGTGTCATGATAAACGGAATGGTGGAAAGTTGCATGACAATATATCTCGGAATGGCTATGGAAAAGCCATAATAGGTAGGTATGGTGGCTATTTTGAGGAAGATATAAGGAGGTTTATGTGTGATAGAGCGTATCATATCACGGGGTTTGGATGCACCAGCGAAGTTTGCGCCAACTCTCAATGTGAGAAATGGCAATGCACGGTACCGAAGAGGCTAGCAAGGATGGAAGGGTGAGAGTGCGTATAATCCATGGACTCAACATTAGTCATAAAGAACTCACATACTTATTGCAAAAATCTACAAGTCATCAAAAACCTCGGCACTACGCGCATGCTCCTAGGGGGATAAATTGGTAGGAAAATACCATCGCTCGTCCCCGACCGCCACTCATAAGGAGGACAATCAAATAACACCTCATGTTTCAAATTTGTTACATAACGTTTACCATACGTGCATATTACGGGACTTGCAAACTTCAACACAAGCATTTCTCAAATTCACAACTACTCAACTAGCACAACTTTGATATTATTACCTCCATATCTCAAAACAATCATCAAGCATCAAACTTCTCTTAGTGTTTAATACTCTATATGAAAGTTTTTTACTAATCTTGTATACCTAGCATATTAGGATTTTAAGAAAATTACCATGCTATTTAAGACTCTCAAAATAATATAAGTGAAGCATGAGAGTTCATCTATTTCTTCAAAATAAAACTACCACCATGCTCTAAAAGATATAAGTGAAGCACTAGAGCAAACGACAAACTACTCCGAAAGATATAAGTGAAGATCAATGAGTAGTTGAATAATTATGCAACTATGTGAAGACTCTCTAACATTTAATAATTTCAGATCTTGGTATTTTATTCAAACAACAAGCAAAAATAAAATGACATTCTAAGAATGGAAAACATCATGTGAAGAAGCAAAAACTTAGGATCAACCGAAACTAACCGATAGTTGTTGAAGAAGAAAGGTGGGATGCCAACCGGGGCATCCCCAAGCTTAGATGCTTGAGAATTCTTGAAATATTATCTTGGGATGCCTTGGGCATCCCCAAGCTTGAGCTTTTGTGTCTCCTTAATTCCTCTCATATCACGGTCTCCCTAAATCTCAAAAGCTTCATCAACACAAAACTCAACAAGGACTCGTGGGATAAGTTAGTATAAACCATTGCAAAAACCTTATCATACTATACTGTAGGAAATCACTAAAATTATTATTCAACATTTCATACTAAATGCCTCTGCATATTTAATAGTCCTATCCTCAAATAGAATCATTAAAGAAGCAAACATATGCAAACAATGCAAACATAACAGCAATCTGCCTGAACAGGATAGTCTGTAAAGAATGCTGCAACATCCATACTTCCCTAGCTCCACAAATTATGAAAGAAAATTCCCACTGTAGTAAATTTATCAGATCTTAATATGCAAAAGGTTTCAACATTTTATCACATTCTGACTTTTCTAGGGAATTATTGCAACAGCGGTAAACTTTCTGTTTTCAAACAGCAACATGTGGACTTCTAAAATAGGCATAGTAAAGGCTATCAATGCCACTTTTATTGAAATAAAAGATGAAAAACATTGTTATAAATAAAATAAAGCAAATCTTAACAAAATAAATTTACGCTCCAAGAAAAACACATATCATGTGGTAAATAAAAATATAGCTCCAAGTAAAGTTACCGATGAACGAAGATGAAAGAGGGGATGCCTTCCGGGGCATCCCCAAGCTTAAGCTCTTGGCTATCCTTGAATATTTCCTTGGGGTGCCTTGGGCATCCCCAAGCTTAGGATTTTGCCACTCCTTATTCCATAGTCCATCGAATCCTTACCCAAAACTTGAAAACTTCACAACACAAAACTTAACAGAAAACTCGTAAGCTCCGTTAGTACAAGAAAATAAATCACCACTTCAAGGTACTGTAATGAACTCATTATTTATTTATAATGGTGTTAAACCTAATGTATTCCAACTTATCTATGGTTTATAAACTTTTTTACTAGCCATAGATTTATCAAAATAAGTAAACAACACATGAAAAACAGAATCTGTCAAAAACAGAACAGCCTGTAGTAATCTGGATAAAACGTATACTTCTGGAACTCATAAAATTCTCAAATAAATTTAAGGACCTGAGTAATTTATCTATTAATCATCTTAAAAAATAATTAACTAAATAGCACTCTCAAAATAAAAATGGAAGCAATTCTCGTGAGCGCTAAAGTTTCTGTTTTTACAGCATGATCAACAAGACTTTCCCTAAGTCTTCCCAAAGGTTCTACTTGGCACAAACACTAATAAAAATAATAAAACCACATCTAAACAGAGGCTATATGAATTATTTATTACTAAACAGGAACAAAAAGCAAGGAACTAAAATAAAATTGTGTTGCCTCCCAGCAAGCGCTATCGTTTAATGCCCCTAGCTAGGCATGATGATTTCAACGATGCTCACATAAAGGATAAGAATTGAAACATAAAGAGAGCATCATGAAGAATATGACTAGCACATTTAAGTCTAACCCACTTCCTATGCATAGGGATTTTGTGAACAAACAACTTGTGGGAACAATAATCAACTTGCATAGGAAGGTAAAACAAGCATAACTTCAAAACTTTAAGCACATAGAGAGGAAACTTGATATTATTGCAATTCCTACAAGCATATGTTCATCCCTCATAATAATTTTCAGTAGCATCATGAATGAATTCAACAATATAACCAGCACCTAAAGCATTCTTTTCATGATCTACAAGCATAGAAATTTTACTACTCTCCACACAAGCAAAATTCTTCTCGTGAATAATAGTGGGAGCAAACTCAACAAAATAACTATCATGTGATTGAAAATTAAGATCAAGATGACAAGTTTCATGGTTATCATTGTTCTTTAAAGCATATGCGTCATCACAATAATCATCATAGATAGGAGACATGCTTTCATCATAATAAATTTGCTCATCAAAACTTGGGGGACAAAAAATATCATCTTCATTAAACATAGCTTCCCCAAGCTTGTGGCTTTGCATATCATTAGCATCATGGATATTCAAGGAATTCATACTAACAACATTGCAATCATGCTCATCATTCAAATATTTAGTTCCAAACATTTTATGGATTTCTTCTTCTAGCACTTGAGCACAATTATCATTTCCATCACACTCACGAAAGATATTAAAAAGCTGAAGCGTATGAGACAAACTCAATTCCATTTTTTATAGTTTTCTTTTATAAACTAAACTAGTGATAAAACAAGAAACTAAAAGACTCGATTGCAAGATCTAAAGATATACCTTCAAGCGCTAACCTCCTCGGCAACAGCGCCAGAAAAGAGCTTGATGTCTACTACACAACCTTCTTCTTGTAGACGTTGTTGGGCCTCCAAGTGCAGAGGTTTGTAGGACAGTAGCAAATTTCCCTCAAGTGGATGACCTAAGGTTTATCAATCCGTAGGAGGCGTAGGATGAAGATGGTCTCTCTCAAGCAACCCTGCAACCAAATAACAAAGAGTCTCTTGTGTCCCCAACACACCCAATACAATGGTAAATTGTATAGGTGCACTAGTTCGGCGAAGAGATGGTGATACAAGTGGTATATGGATAGTAGATAAAGGTATTTGTAATCTGAAATTATAAAAACAGCAAGGTAAATAATGATAAAAGTGAGCGTAAACGGTATTGCAATGCGTTGAAACAAGGCCTAGGGTTCATACTTTCGCTAGTGCAAGTTCCCTCAACAATACTAACATAATTGGATCACATAACTATCCCTCAACATGCAACAAAGTACTCCAAAGTCACTAATAGCGGAGAACAAACGAAGAGATTATGGTAGGGTACGAAACCACCTCAAAGTTATTCTTTCCAATTAATCCGTTGGGCTATTCCTATAAGTGTAACAAACAACCCTAGAGTTCATACTAGAATAACACCTTAAGACACAAATCAACCAAAACCCTAATGTCACCTAGATACTCCAATATCACCTCAAGTATCCGTGGGCATGATTATACGATATGCGTCACACAATCTCAGATTCATCTATTCAACCAACACATAGAACCTCAAAGAGTGCCCCAAAGTTTCTACCAGAGAATCACGACGAAAACGTGTGCCAACCCCTATGCATAGGTTCATGGGCGGAACCCGCAAGTTGATCACCAAAACATACATCAAGTGAATCACGTGGTATCCCATTGTCACCACAGATACGCACTGCAAGACATACATCAAGTGTTCTCAAATCTTTAAAGACTCAATCTGATAAGATTACTTCGAAGGGGAAAGTCGATTCATTACAAGAGAGTAGAGGGGGAGGAGAAACATAAGATCCAACTATATTAGCAAAGCTCACGATACATCAAGATCGTGCCAAATCAAGAACACGAGAGAGAGAGAGAGATCAAACACATAGCTACTGGTACATACCCTCAGCCCCAAGGGAGAACTACTCCCTCCTCGTCATGGAGAGCACCGGGATGATGAAGATGGCCACCGGAGAAGGATTCCCCCTCCGGCAGGGTGCCGGAACGGGTCTAGATTGGTTTTCGGTGGCTACGGAGGCTTCTGGCAGCGGAACTCCCGATCTATTGTCTCTTCTGGAAGTTTTAGGGTACGTGAGTATATATGGGTGCAGGAAGTACGTCGGTTGAGCTTCGGGGGCCCCACGAGGCAGGGGGCGCGCCCTAGGGGGGTGGGGCGCCCCCTCGTGAGCACCTCCCTTGGCTCCTGACGTGGGGTCCAAGTCCATCCGGTAGCTTTCCTTCCAAAAATAACTTCTCCAGTTGATTTCGTTCCGTTTTGACTCCGTTTGATATTCCTTTTCTTCGGAACACTGAAATAGGCAAAAAGCAGCAATTCTGGGCTGGGCCTCCGGTTAATAGGTTAGTCCCAAAAATAATATAAAAGTGGATAATAAAGCCCAATATTGCCGAAAACAGTAGATAACATAGCATGGAGCAATCAAAAATTATAGATACGTTGGAGACATATCATGGCGGCTACCTTTACTTGGTCATATACCAAACAGACGGGAATTTCTTTTCCATCTGACCCCTTAGGTCCGACCCGGGCCATATGATCCGGATCGAGCTTGGTGTATCGTGTTTTTACCATGGCCCAGGCCTCTCGCGCACCTTCTCGACAGGCCGATGTCTTCCATAATTGGAAGAGTTGCCGAGCTCCCTGGAATAGCTTCACAAGCTCCTCCATACTTCCTGGAGGAGAGGAGGATGGCCACAAAGCTTTGGAAATGCTCCGCATTGCTAGCGGAGCTCGCTCGTGCAATTGGGACAGCTCTTGCAGAAAGTCGTCTTGAGAGCCGGACATTTCCTCTTCGGGATGGCCAGTCAACATACTTGCAGACATCAATCTGTGAGATCATTTCTTCGCTGAATGCATAAAGGTGAGGTCAAAAACATACTGAATATGCCGCCTTGTAGCCTCCTATTCTCCTTGACGGCGTCAACTAGCTGGGCTCGAAGATCTTTTAGTTTTTCACCCAGCCAGGTATTGGAATCCTGATGCTTGTTTTTTTCATCCCTGACTCGCGTCAGCACACGTTCGCCTGCCGCATGTTGCCTTTTGGCCTCTTGTTCACCAGCCTGAGCGACCTTCAGTTTCTCTCTCAGTTGCTCTACTGATTCTGTCAGCGGAAACACAACAGTATTAATATTACTGGTATATGATTGTACTTTTTCTGATGTGGAGAAACATTACCAGGCGGTGCCTCCTTGGATTTCTCCAATTCGGCGGTAGACGTAGTTAGTTGGGTCTGACACTTTTCCAGCTCTTGAGACAGCAGGCTATTCTTCTCCGTAAGTGCCCGATTATACAATGATCCTTTAATCAGTTGTATCAACTACTTCAAGTCTCGGGGGCTACTGGTATATGATTCTCAAATCTACACTTACCCGCATATCTTTTAGATGTTGGTCCGTGGCTTTGGCAAGTCCATCCCGAGCAGCTCGGGTGTATGCATCGGCGGAGCTGAAGGCATTGAATGCCTCTTTTGAAAAGTCGGGGTCACGGAGAGCGGCCCTCCGGCACCGATGATTCATGGCGCTCTCCACTTCAGAGTTCGTGACAGACATATCATCCGAATCCTCTATGGGAGGACAGTCCGGTGCCACTCCCGTGTCAGCCCCCGTCCTTAGGGCAGGGTCTGGAACCTGACTAGTGGAGGCACAACCGGCAGGATCCGCGGACATAGTCCGGCGGACGCTCTTCGTGATAAAATGTAGCGGATAATATCACAATGTGATGTGACAACCAGGAGGCATATTTAAAAATAAAGCCATACCTCTTTGATGAAGGTTCTGCCGTATTGTCGTTCGCCTTTCTCTTCGAAGATGTGCTTGGCACGGGCACCGCTCTCCTCGGAGATGCCTCTGGTGCATGTTGTGGCGTCGAGCTCCTCCTTGGAGCATGAAATAGTGCGGTGGGTGAGGCGTAATGAGGAAGCTCTTTCTAAGAAGGTGTCTCTTGGTTACTTACATGTGAGGCAGGAAAGAGGCCGGGATAGTCGGCCACGATTGGCACAACTGTGCCATCATAGCTTGCCTGGTAAACTCCCTTCTCGAGCTCCACAAATATGTCTGGATCCTCTTCGAATCCGGGGTCAAGGTCCCGGTTGTGATCCTCTGGCTGTGGGGCGGGGTTATGGATCCCCTTGGTAACCTTCCGCCATTCCTGTTATAAATAGATGGGTTAATGTCCACTAAAAGTGATCCAGGGAGAAGATTGAGTAAAGTGGTGGGATTAGAGCTCACCCAGCTCGGAGGATTGTACATGGAAAATACATCTCGACGTTTAAGACAAGCGAACTCCTCTTCCTCCCCTTTGTACAGTTCGGCCAATATTTTGACCAAAGCAGCGGGGGTGTCCAGACCCTTCCGACCGTAGCGTGAGGCCTCATCCTCCCCATTATAGTGCCACATGGGAAGCCCTTGGTATTGGAGTGGCTGGACCCCCCGCACTATAGAAATCGCCATCACCTGGATTATTGATAATCCGGACTGGGCAAGTGTCTTTATCTTGCCCATCAATTGACGGACTTCTGCGCTATCTTTCTCCTCGAGGCTCCGAGGGCGCCACCTATGACATTTCTTCAGCGGAGCATTTGAAATTTTGGGAAGGCCCATTCGAACTAGGTCGGGGAGAGTGATGTCCTCAATATAAAACCATTCTGAGGGCCATTCTTCGGGCGCCTTCTTCGGCGTGCCGGACAGGTACTCGGTCCTAGCCATGCGCCATACTTCAGCGCCGCCCACCTCAAATATCGACCCTTCTCGGTTGCAAGGGACGAGGCAGAATAGCTTCCTCCACAAATCAAAGTGGGCGTCATAGCCCAGGAAAAGCTCGCACAGGGCAACAAAACCCGTGATGTGCAGGATAGAGGCCGACGTGAGGTTGTGCAGTTGGAGGCCGTAATACTCCAGGAGTCTGCGGATGAAAGGGTGGATTGGAAACCCGACGCCTCTCAACAAATAAGATACGAAGAACACCCATTCCCCCCTGGTTGGATTGGGGAAATTTTCCGCTAGAACTTCGCCTATGAAGGAGGACAATCCTGCTCGAGCAG